>NW_024884722.1:6093926-6094713 GCF_019232065.1 Centrocercus urophasianus
GGGGGGGCGGGCGGGGCCCGGGCCCGCCCGAGAAAAAAAAAAAAAAAAAAAAAAAAAAAAAAAGCCCTCAGTACGCGATTTTCAGTCCTTTATCTCCGGATTCTCCCCACCGCCAAACCTGGTCGCCGGGTTTGCGCGTTATTTGCGTTAAAATATGATCAGCATTCGGTTTCGCAGTGGGGACAGAGTTGGGGGGGGGGGGGGGGGGGGGGGGAACATTTGTTTTTTTTTTTTTTTGGCAGCAAATTTCCGACCATTCTCGGCCCCCCCCGCCCTCCCCCCGCCCCCCCCGTCCGTCCGTCGGGGAACACTACGCCCGGGTACCGCTACTCCATTCACCTTCACGAACACTTTGACGCCAGAAGTTATCATAAAATGTTTACAGACTGCACATTTCTCGTAAAATAAAATTAAAAAGCACACAGAACCTGTCTTAGAGGGAAAAAAAAATTACCATTCATTTATGTCTTTAGGAACCGGGGTAATTTTTTTTTCCTTTTTTTTTTTTTTTTTTTTTTTTTTCCTTTTTTTTTTGTTTGTTTGTTTGTTTTGTTTTGTTTTTCTTTTTCTGCCCAGACGGCTTTACACATGCAATTCAAGTTTCTGAAACAGGTGTGGGTTTTGGCTGCTTACGGAAATGTTACTTTTTAAGACGGAAAAACAAAAACAAAAACAAAAACAAAAAAACCCTGTGAAGTGCAAAACGTCCCGTAAGGTGGTAAGATTTCTTTGCTTTTTTTTTTTTTTTTTTTTTTTTATTTTTTTTTAATTTTTTTTTTTTTTTTTT
>NW_024884722.1:6094813-6096896 GCF_019232065.1 Centrocercus urophasianus
CCGCGCTCCGCACCTCGCGCTCTGCCCCCGCCGCTCGCCGCCGCCCTCCAGACGGGAATCGCGTTTGGATGAAGCTCTCCGTGTCCCTTCCCCGCACCTCCACGCCGGGGTGCGGGAGCCTTTAACACTTTCTTTCGATGCGTTGGCTGGCTTGAAATGTCTCAAAGTGCCAGTTTTTTAATCGTCCGACGTGACGTCGATTTCTTCTGGACTGGCTTGTTTGGTGGCGATTCTCCACCGGTTAATGTGATGAGTCCCTTTTTTCTTCTGTTGTGAGTCCGAACCTTCCTCTTCCAACTTTTGCCGCTTGAACTTCGTCCTTCTGTTCTGAAACCATACTTTTACCTGCGGGCGTAAGACACGAGGCGTCAGTACACAGTCCTGCACGGGTACTGCAGAAGGGATGGGCACCTGCGGGGCCTGCGGCCGGCCCCGAGCCTACAGGGACACCTACGGGGACATCCGTAGAGGCACCGACAGGGGCATCCAGAAGGGCATCTGTAGGAATATCCATAGGGACACTCACAGGGACATCCATGGGGCGATCACAGGGACACCACTACAGGGCGAAACGGTAGGACATTTATAGGGACACCCGTAGGGGACATCTACAGGGAGGCTTATAGGGTCATCCATACCGACACATACTGGGACATCTATTGGGACATTTATAGGGCCATCTAGATTGACACCTACAGGGACGCCCATAGGGTCCTTCACACCGACATCTACAGGGATATCTATAGGGACACGCATAGGGACACCTGCAGGGACCCCCACGGGGACATCTATATCGACACCGACCGGGAAACCCATAGGACACTTACAGAGACGCCTATAGGGAGCCGTGCCGCTACGTGTACCCCTCTGCTTGTGCCCGATCAGCCGCGCAAGACGGCCGTGGGCGCGCAGCACAGAGCCGGGACGCAGTGGGAATACCCGGTGCAGTTGCGCGGAATTTGAGCGCACGCCCAGGACCCGCGCAGGACCCGCGCATTGCTGGTTTCAGCCATCCGGGCTGCTCTCGGGACCGCACCCGCCGAAGTGTCCCGGAGCATTTGGGAGGGGATCCCGGGGCTGCTTCGGCTCGGCACGGTTCGGCTCCGTATGGCACTGCACGGCACGGTACAGCTGGGAACGGTTCGGCACGGCCGCACCGGGACCGATGGGCACGGAGAAAACGAGTGCCTCGGCCCTAACGGGATTGCGAACGAGTGATCTTTTCCTTTTGGAAAAGCGATTAAAACGAAAGAAACAAACCAATCAAAAAGTGCCTAAATTAAAAACGTCCGGCGCTGCCCCGAGCGTCTCCTCGGGATGTGCCGTCCAAGAGAGATCGCATTAGGGACAGAGCTGGAAGTGCGGCCATAAATACCCCTCCGGATTTGTTCAGCGCCGAATAAATCTGACTTAACCATCCGGCAGCTGACTCCGGCGCTTTAATTACAGATAGTATTGATCTGGAGCTATCTCTAGGGCTGGCCACACTCCTCGTAGCGGCCAAAGGTAAACAATTTTTTTTTTTTTTTTTTTTTTTTAAAGCAGTTTAAACTCTGGTTCTGTCTGAAAGTGCCTGATAAAGGCCCCAGCGAGGGGGGGAAAGGGAACGGGAGCATTTTAATAAGCTGGTTTAACCCGCTTCGCTGCCTCTTCAGAACAGAGCGCTGCCTGGCCGGACACACATCTCTACTGCATTTTCATATTCTCCAAAAGTCCCCCATCAAAAAGCTGAGCGGGGAACAAGGGGTGAGTTTAATTTGCTTTTAGTTTGCTAATTGAAGGGGAGGACGGTTCATTTCTGCATGCTGATCTCCCAAAAGGGAGCTCATTTGTAGGGGACTGGGGGTTTGACATCCGGACAAAAGACCCCGACCAGCTTCGGAATCAAGCAGCACAAAGACCACCTTAAATACAGCTTTCCACTGGAAATAAGCCCGTGACCGGTCCCTTGTTCGGAGAACCTCATAAAAGTGGCGATCCCTTTTTATTGTTTTGTTAGGGAGACATTTTAAAACAAAAGCTCCAACCTCTTTATTGCTTCCCCCACGAAAAGGAGTTAAAAAAAAAAAAAAAAAAAGAAAGA
>NW_024884722.1:6106833-6142757 GCF_019232065.1 Centrocercus urophasianus
AAAAAAAAAGAAAAAAAGAAAGAAAGAAAGAAAGAAAGAAAGAAAGAAAGAAAGAAAGAAAGAAAGAGAGAGAGATCATATGGTAATGAGAGCCCTTGTTTGCCCGCAGGTCAGGAAGGCGGCGGAGCTCTGGGCTGGGGCTGGCCGCGCTCCGGGAGCCTCGGGCCGGGCTCCGCGGGGGATCGCTCCCCGCAGACAAAGGGGCAGGAAAGGAGCGGCGAGAGGCTGCGAGGAGCTCCGCACACCAGCGGCGCCGCAGCGGAGCGACTCTGCCTCCAACGCGCCTTGCCGTTCCCCGGAGCCGAGCACCGGGCAGCGCTGCCCGCAGCTCCACGAGATTGGGGAGAAGAGGGAGGGTCGGGCAGGCGGCGGTGGGGCGATGCGTCCGGGTCTCCCTCTCGGCCTTTCTCCCTGCAGCGCCTCCGAACTCCTCACTGCCGGGCCGCCCCGGTCCTTGCAGAAGCGGGGATGGAAGGAGAGAAGCTAGAGGAGCCAGGAGGGTTTGGCTAGAGGCTGTGACATCGCAGAGAGACGCGAAATTTGTGGCCCCCGAGGGGCACTCGGTATGATTGGATTTGATTTTTAGTTTGAGACAACAGTTAGTTCGCTCCTTCCAGCTCACGGAAAGCGCATCAACAGGCGACGATGGTCTGGAGATGCAGGCGTCGTTCCTCGTCCGTATCACGGCGGCATCGCCCCAAATCAGGGTTGCTCATTGCAAACGAGAGAACCCGATGCGTTCATTTATTTGTTTGCTTGCGCCTTTCCCCTACTCGGTCGCCCGCTCCCGGCGATGGCCGCAGCGACGCTGAGTTACGGACACACTACAGGTGTTAACGCGGTGCTCGGGAATTCATTCCCCTTCCTTCTCCCCCCTCCTCCTCGCCGGGGTTATTTCCGAGCCTTCCCAGATAGCTGGGAAAGGGTCCCACATCCCCCGGAGCTGTAAATTGAGCGCTGAAATACTTGATCTCACTGATTCTTTGGAGAGTTCAAGCTGGCCTCATTTTACAGGAGGAAGCGAAGTCAATCTCGGAGGTTTTGCGAAGAAAGGCTGTTATTTCCTAGAGGATCGGCGTTTAAGTTGTTAAATATTAGTTTTTAATTACATATTGTTCTTTTTAGAAATAATATTTAGACTTAGGTCCGGGCAGGTATTCAATTGAATTTTAGAGCCATCAACTCATCTTTCCTTACACAACGGATGGAAAATAGCCCATTGAGCCGGCCCCCGGCTGTCTTTCTGTGGCAGACGGCTCTTGAGCTGTCCCCGCCGCACTTCATGCTCGGTCCCATCGCTGTCGGGCACAGCGGGCCGACAATCCGCTCGCTGCGCGGGCGCGCAAAGGGCGCGCAACGGGCGCGCAGAGGGCAGGGACCCCAGCGCTAAGCCCTGCTGCAAGCTCGCTGCTAAGGGCAGGAGGGAGACGGAGAGGTTCTTTCTGACGAAGCCATAGGAAGACGGAACGAGAACATGGACAGTAATGAAGGAAGCGCTGGTGCTGCGCGAAGCCGCCAGCCCCGCAGAGATTTTCCTGCTGCCCCACGAGGTTTCTCAGGCCACGTCCGTGTCGCGGGGACCTGGTTGGGCTTCGTGGGCCCCCGCATCTCGGAGCTTTGCGGGGCTGAGGTATACGTGCCCGGGCCGGGATCCCAGGAGATCCCATCGCTCCTCTGCAGAGCCCCTCTCTGCAGCACCTTCAGCTCTACCCCCTACACCGCCAAAACTTTCTTGTCGGGCCATTCTCATCTGTAACTACTTCCACACGGAGGCTTTCCCCCATACTTTTTCTCCTCATCTGAGGTGGCCATTTTACAAAATTGTGCAGCCCTGCTGCTAGCTCCCACCGTTCTCTGGCCCCTTCTCCCTCTTTATCCTTGCTTTTTCCCTGGCCTCAGCCCCCCCCAGCTTCGGGCTGTTCCTGTGGGGCAAGGGCACTAGTGGGACGGGCACAGGGGCTCTGGGGGCTGAAACCCAAGTTTGTGAGTTTGGAGGGGCCGAGAGCCTTGCTCTGGAGTGTCAGTACTTCTGCTCTCCATACTCCGGCAGAGTGGACTAAAATGAACATGTGCGACTCAGCATCTGCTCAGCTAGATGCATCACACGGAGGAATATTGGCTTTTTCACCTCCAGGTCCTAAATGGGAAATAAAGGGAAGTTGATGTCCTCTATTCTGTTTGCAATTGCCTATCCTAGGATTAAAGAGCTCTCCATGTTACTGGCTGTCTTTCATTTAACTGTTTGGAGACCAGAGATGGAAAATATTTGCAGAGAAGAAAAGAATAGCTGCATGGGATCATTTGCAATTCAGTGTGAAAATATTCTAACAAACCCATTTCTCTCCCAGTGCCGCTGAAAAAAATAGCACATAGCCGTCAACAGCCCATTGCGCTCTGCTGGACAGCACGGAAAGTTTTAGGCAACAAAATTCCTAATAGGAGACAGCAGCAAACAGCACAATCATGTCTTTGACTAAACTGTGTGGCAGCTTTAATTGCGAAAAATGTTCGTAATGGCTCAAATATTACAATTTTGGTAAATGGGAGACTTCCCGCGAGCTGCAAGCTGTGCAGCTTGGGACAGGGCTGGCACACGTGGAGGAATGGGGCTGGAAGCAGTGGGTAGGGTGTGCCAGAGGGATGCACAGCCAGAAACAACCAAATCCGCACTGACGGAGCGCTAAGAACTGAGTGCTGTAGCTCAGGTCCCCTGGCTCCCAGCTCCTAGCCATGCTGCACAGAGCTCTGGGTTCCGTGGATGGGCAATGTCTGCTCGTGGCTCACTCTGCTCTGAGCACTGGGGCTGGCCAGGAGAACCCTGGAGGATGAAGAGCTTGGCTTTTCTTGCTTGCATTGCACATCCCAGAGTATCCAAGAAAGCAATAAGAGGATTATTCATTTCAAGCTGTGGGCACTCCCAGCACCCAGAGGGATGTCGGCGGATCCCAGCACTGCACCACTCGCAGCGTTCGTGCAGGCCAACAGAGCTCTCCTGCTCTGCCATCTTTTGGAGAAGTTCTAGGTTATCTGTTATTTATTTGCCCCGCAATAACGCTCTGCAGACCTCACCCAGAGTCAGGACACATCAGTGCTAGGCTGCTTTATGTATAGAGCCAGATGACAACCTCCGGCCCAGGGGTATAAGGAGGAGGTCAAAGACAGTGACTACATCTCAGAATAACTCAACTTGGAAGAGACCCAATAAGGATCATCGAGTCCTTAATGTATCTTGAATAAAATGAGAAGAGAAAGGGACAAAACTACAGTGGGCAATGGTGGAGCTGAGGACCAAAAGACATTGCTTACTCCTGTGCGCTCATCATGAGCCTTCTGCTATGGTTGAAGTTGGTGGCAAAATGTCTCCTGTTATTTTGCTATCACATTTAGCTCTCAAATTAGATTCCACATCTTGTTTTTCTACAGTCTTCCACAGGTGTACCACCATGCAGTTCTGCATACCATTTGGTACCAAGGCAGAACCATTGAGAATGGCATTAAGCCAATCTCAGGACAAACTGTAGGGGCAGAAACTGCAGTGACAGTGAAGAAGCCTTGTGGGGGGGGTTTGGAAGTTACACCGTAACATTCTGTTACCACATCACTCTGAACATCATATTTATTCATATTTCTTACAAAAAAAAAAATCTTTTCTTTTTTAGAGCAATTAAATTGTTAAAAAATAATCAAAAATGGCCATGTGAGCTTAGAGGAGGGAGATGAGCATCAAATTTCCTTTCCAAATATGAAAGCACCTGGGTCTGTGATGAAAACGAAGGAATAAAACTGAGGCCTCAGAGTGGATCGGTCAAACTAGGTTGATTCTTCTTGATGTATTTCTTGATTTTTTCAGCTTTTTCAAGAAACACTGACTCTGATCTGTTACTCTTAATCTTAGGCAATGGGTAAGGAACAGCAGCTCCAGTCAGAGCTTTCTCCTTCACCTTAACCCCAACCTGTCATAGCCACACGAAGTCTCGTGCCATACTAGGATGGATGGAAGAGGCAAAGCAGAACCCACCCCCCCAGGTGCAGACAGCTGTCCTTTGCAGCCGTGTCAGGCTGTGACCACATCTCCAGGATGAGCCCCACCACCAGCCCCAAGCACACTCCGTGCTGTCAGACATGTTCCGGACAAGATGCAGAACGCCATTGTTCCGGGCAAGCTATTTCCTTAGGGCTGTCTCTTGGGCAGCTTGCCTGAGCCATAAATATGTTCTGCAGTTGAGATCAGAAACATTAGCAACTACCAAACAAAAACAGGCAACACACCCAGACAACCAGAATGCAATAAATAATCAGCTCATGCAAATACCTTCAGTTAGGTAGAGCAGCACTTCATTACCCTCAAAAAGTTCATTAAAAGCCCCCACACCCCATCCCACCCCTTCAAGCTGTGTTTTTACACACATGCTCACTCTCCAGGCTGTTCAACATTCAGCTTGCCAGGGATCCTTGTGCGCCAGCCGCCTGGTTGTGCATTCCTGTTGTGCAGTGTTGTGTCAGGAGAGCTCTGCGGGGAAGGAGAGACAGGGCAAAGGGATGATCCCTGCCCCAGTGCCCTTCCAGTCACTGCAAGGATACAGGAGAGAGACAGAGAGGTAGAAGACGGAAAAAATAAAATAAAAAAAGGAAAAGAACAGGTGGAGATGGAGAAGTGAAAAGAAAGGATGAGGCAGTGCTACCGGTGTGATGCGAGCAGCCACGGCACAGCCGCTGCTAGCTGGCATGGAATGCTTTGCAGAAGTGATGGGGCCTACAGGGGACGTGCCAGCACATTTTGCCACATGAACCATATGTTCTGTGTCACAACTGCCAGAAGTTGTCGGGATGGCTTGTGGTCGTGGCTTGGCAAAATACGATGGCAAAAGTGTGTGTGCACGCCTTCTGACTGCTGGTACACCAAGAGGGAAGAATTAGCAAAATTCTCCTTGTGACATTATCACAAAAGGCTGTTTACAGGGAGGGAGCCACTTTGTGAACAGCACACCTAGCCAGCAGCTTGCTGTGATGTGGGGGCACAATTCAGGCAGTCTCCTTGCCCCAGCCCCTCCTTGACATCCCTGCAGCACTGTGCTGGATGTGCAGCATCTGGCTGGGAAGCAGCTGGGCTGCTCTGGGTTTTGCTCGCATGTCTCTGGCACGATGCACACCTCAGTTTGGAAACCTTGGCCCTATTAGGTTACACTTCTACTTTGAAAATTATGCTCGTCAGTTTGCAAACCACATCCTTTGAAACACAGTGTGCTTGAACATTTTTCTCTCCCTGCACCGGTCTATTGCCTTTAATTTAGCAGGATTGAGGATCATCATGTGCTTGAACTCTGAGCTGCTCCCAGGCATCTAAAAAAGTAATTGCAGTGTTTAGGCTTTAAATGGATTCCCTTTTCAATCTAAATGATATCACACATCAGAGATGTCAGTGTGAGTGGCTCTGAAGAGAGATTAGAAATTCTCCTAAACAGTCTGGTAATTAAATCATCCATACTTGCACGTATTTGTCTGGAGGAGCTCTGACCGCCGTAGGGCCCATCTCAGTGCTCCCACCACCTCTGAACATGTGCTATAGGAAGCCATCACCTGATCCTGCCTGACAATGCTGGGCATCAGTCCCAATGCCGGGAGTGCCTCAGCACCTCCCTCTGGAGGAGCACCAATGCCTCAGTGGAGATTCCTAAAGTTATCTCACTCTGACTGCAGCTGATAGAATTAGGCACTAAATTACCTTTGGGATTTATGCCTTCATCTTTTCATTACTCTCATAAAATACCTAGAGCCTAGAAACCACTGCAAGCAGGAATATGGTGAATAACAGCTAAATTCTGCTCCAAGTTCAGGCCTGAGTGTAGATATTATAATTAAGCTATAATAGTTGCTTGTCTTTTAGTCACTATTTCTACACTTACAAGTTTTTATCTTCTCTGCAGAGTTATAAACCAAGAGGTAACGACTGGTACAAGCTCTAGCAGTGATGCCCTGCATGTTCTCTCTCTGCAAAGCCCAACCTGTCAGTTAAAGGCATGGCAAACATGCTGTAAATAAAATCAATCCTCCATCTTCCTGTGTACCTCACTCTAGACCCATGTATCCATCCTACAGCAGCACACATCTGAGGTAGACCCTTTTGATGACAAGTGGCCCAAACGATCGCTCTTTAATGTTCGTAGCTATCAGTGCTTGTTTCTCTCCACGCCGTACTGCAGAGGAGCTGCTGCACAGATGCTCTCACTTTCTGTTCATCTAACAGAGTTCAGAGAACTTTGTGCAGGCTCATTCCTGATACAGGAGAGTAGATGGGGCTTGTCCTATCTCTTCCCTTTCAAAATACACTGTAAGTATGAAGGCAAGGCAAACATTTTCCCAAACACTATATTGTTCTCGGTAGCATCAAAATGACAGTGGTGGCTCTTATTATACAGCTGTACAATAGCTACAAAGCACATAATCTCAGACATGTGCTACCAGCTATGATAATAGATAACAACATTTTAAAGTCATATCAACTAACCCTTACTAAACATTTTGCCTTAAAAAACCAATTGGATTTCTCTACTCTGTCATTATGCTTATACGGTCTCCTGCTGAGCATGCAGATGATGGTAGCAAGGAATTGGTAATTCTAAACAATGAAACCCTCTGCGTGGATTTTACTTTCTGCAAGATCGATTTCTTCATGCCAGGGAGGGAGCTGGGTGACTCAAAGCTGTGCAGTAACCAGAGCAATGTATGGGGTAATGTCAGCAGGATCCTGCAGGGCACTTGTTCACACCCTCTGCCACAAGCCACAAAGTACCAAAGTGCTGCTCAACAGATTTCAGGTGTTTGGTGCAAAGTACCGACCTCACAGTCAGTATCTACGAGCCATTTGGGCTTGGGGTGTGTTTATCACCAAGAGATAAAATGTTCCCCTGTGCCCAGGAAGAACAGCAGTGTAGTGGCTGGGCACAGCAAGATTCCTCTTTCACGTGCCTGTAGCCTCCACATTTGCTGTTTTATTTGGGCTTTCTGAAAATGCTCTTCAATGAACTGAATTACTTTCAGTTGTAAATCTAAGATGAAAAAATGCAATATTAGGCATATCTGCTCTCTATAGCACAAGTAATATCCATATGCACATTCCTTCCCCTTGCCAATCTCCGTTTGCTCATGACTGCTGGATTTTAAGCAAAGGACCTTGCATATGGTAGCAGCACTTCTCCAGTCACAATTCAAGGCAGCTGTAGGTTTCTGAATGAAATACAATATGGAAGTCCTTAAAACAAACAGAGACCCTTGGTCTTGTAAGTGCAGAGGTGCTTGAGATTCACTAAAAATGCACAACAGCTCATTCCTCGTGCTTCTGAAGTTCGCTGGAGGAAGCGGGGCTTGTCATTTAGTATAGTAATTATAATGATTCATGATTATGATTATTAATTATAATCATATAATCACAGTAATGATTAATAATTATAGCCATTACTATTCATATTAGAAGAGATCCTAGAGGCCCAAGTTAGAACATGGGCCCCATCGTGCCTCCTGCGGTAAGAACAGAGACAATCAGGGACTCTAATGACAGGGACTGTGGTCAAGGACCCACAGCCTTGAGATCTGTGCCCTGTTCAATGCACAATGTGTACAGACCAGCGGGAAGCCATGTGGGGTGTGGATGGAAATGTGCATTTCTGTTGGGAATGGGGCCAAAAGGCTGTGGAAATCACTGTCTGACTCTGGGGGTCTCCAACCCACCAGGCTGTCCTTGCCCAGCCAAGTCACGCAGATGCCCTTCTCCAGGCATGCTCTGAGTTAGCACTGCTTGAAAACTGCCCTAGCTTCTCCAGCATCCATTTCCATGTCATCTACATGGTTTACACTTTTGACTCTGAGATTTAAAAACATTACCTTGAAATATGTGTGCAAATGCTCATTACATCTCACTATACCATCGCTTCTAGAGGACGACAAGCTATCTTATCTGCCTAGAAGTGCCTGCAGTATTTGCTCAGCCTGCAGTTTGCTGCCATCGAGCCTCTGCAGCACGCTTTTCTCACCCCTTTAGTTAGTTCTCAGCAGCAATTCAACATATTGCATGCTAATTCCAGAGTCTAATATTGCATGCTCAGAGGGCTCCTGGAGCCAGGGTGCTACCAAAATTATTGGGCTTAATCACAAGTGTAAAGATAAGTGTGCATAAATCTTTGCAGGATTAAGCCGTTGGCCTTTTGTTCTGCTTGTGCGTAAACTGCTGCTTGCTTGCACCTCCTTGTACGTGTTTAGCTTTGAAGATACAAAGGATAGAGAGCTCTACACCCAGCGCTGCAGTTTCTTTGTTCTTCTAATCTAGTCCCAGATTGCTTGGTTGTCTACTAAAGGCTATTGGGATTGTTCTCCTTAGAGACTACAGGACAGATGCAACTGCTTAGGTAAGAGCCAGTATAACTTCTTTAATTAAAGGTATCTATAGTAGATCAGGTGGTAGAAACAAGGAACAAAACCTGATTTTTCAGGGTATAAAAATGGCTGAAAATTTCTAAACAAGTGATTACTTCAAAAATCGGTGGACATAAAATTGTGCAGATTTATGTTCCCCACCTCCACCCTCCAAGTTCCCAAAAGAGGGAGAAGCACAAGTGAGAATAGACTTATCTTGTTATTATCAAACACTGCAAAGTAGTTCTCATATTGCACGGGCAGATCTGCTGCAGACTTTATTAGGAAACTTAATGAAAGCACATTTGGTATGTGCTCCATGACACAACGCAGAGGAGAAAAACAGGAGCGGCCCTGGAGGTACTTGGGTTCTTTCAGTCACAGGGAAAGATTCTGGCTGGCACGCAGGTACAGGTGTCCTTGTGCCTACAGGACAATAAGTTGCTGCTTAACAAACAGTTGTGTGACGTGATTCTTCAAGGGATCATTTAGTTGTTAGTAGAAAGCTTTCGCATCCATACTCTCTGTAAAAATACCAGTGTAAAGAAAACCTAATGCTGGAAAATGAAGTTTGGAACTGACAAAGTTAAAGCTTTCTTATGATCCGGTCCCTGATTACGTGATCACATATGTATGTTGAACAGGGAGTGAGGCGGAGTTGGAGAGTCCAAGCGAGTGAGTTATGGTGGAGCTCTGTCTGATTCACTACAAAGGTTAGATGGTATGCACTCTATGAGACATGTGGCCTCACGGCAAACAATGAGCATAAAAATAAAAACTGAACAGCTGCCTCATTTGCTAAGCACGTCCATCTTGTACACTGAGCAAGTCTGGGTTCCTGCGGAAAAAAAATAGTGTCTGATCGTATTAGCTATATATATACACTCCGTGCAGATACATCAATATCGGATGCTTTATAAGGCTGGGATGTGTCCTGCACTCCAGACAGATAGAAGAATAAAAGACGTCTCAGAGAATATTGCATTTTTGGCAACATGTGCTGGCTCAAAGGAATTGTAAAGGAAGTAAATTAAATACTACTAAGAATGTATATATTTATAGCACTTTTCATACAAGGATCCCAAAGCACTTCTCAAAATATTAAGCCTCACAGCACTGCTGTGATCTGAGTAACAAGCATCATTTGTTTTTCTAATGTGCAAAGAGAATCAGAAAAAGAGAAGTAGGTTAACCAGATCATCAAGAGGAAGAAGCCTGATTTTTAGGCTCTCATTTCAGCTCTCAGCCCAACTGCCTTCTGTGAAAACATCCAGAGAAGCTATTGATTTTTATGCTTTCTTGCCCTTCTCAGGCAATCCAACACAATGCTCAGGCATATGGTTAACTTAAGGCCATTGATTGTTGGCCTAAGTTTCTGAAAAACAATTTGGAGTGCAGCACGTATAGTACTGCAGAGAGAAAAAGTAGGTTTATAGGAGCATTGGCCATTTTACCAACCGTGCCCAGAATTTCCTGGATGTTACGAACGTTCAGCTGATTCCCCAGTGTCAGACTGTATTAAAATACTGTCCTCAAAAAGGAACATTCCAAATTTCCATGATCTTTGCCAGTTTCCAACGATTTGACATTTATTTGAGCTATTGTGCAAAGTTTTCTGTTGAGTCAGATCATTCAGGACTAGCTGCTGGGACCACAGCGTGTCAGCAGGACATAATTCATCCACTGCTGATGGCAGCACAGTTTATCAGATAGGTAATGCGGCTGCATGCAGAGATATGCCACTAGGAAATTCATTTATTTGTTAAAAAAGGAATTAAGCATTGCTTTGCCCCTTTGGTCACCTGTTGGATTTCATTAGGAGAAATGACTCTGGTAGACTGTTTGGGAGAGAAGAGAAAGGGAGAAGCAATATATTGATTTAAATTACGCCCACGGCATCCTGTTCTCTGTATCCTCTGTGTTGTTTTGTATCTTCTCTGGCTTTTTGGCTGATATTATCTTTCTGATTCTTACACGTACATACACACCTGCTTGACCTCTGTATTTTCAGTCTGTTTCTAGGGGAATTTCCCAAACTGCTCACAATAAGTTCTAATACTTTATAACAAAAGAAATACCCACAAAGATTACGCCTTGCTATGAGCTACAGTCAAACAAAACTTCCCTGGCCAGGTCCTTAAGCCCACATATGCTTTTGGTGAAAAAGCTTGCCTGTAAAGGTAAAGCATGATCTTTTTTTTTTTTTTTTTTGAACTGTTCTCAAAAATATATCTGCAGGGAGCTCTAATTAGCTTTTACCTCCATAGATGGGATGTTTTGGCTTTGAGATAGAATTCAGGTTGACTTAATTGCTTAGATCTTAAGCTGTGCAAGGCACAGCCCCCATGTGCTGCGTGCCTGTAGTACCTCGCAGCGCTGGAACCAGCCCGGCGTTCCTCAGCAAGACCTCAATGCAAATAATGAGTGCAGCTACATAAGAGGACACTGAGTGAGTCATTCTAAACCGCAAGATGTTTGGACTGCAAATAAAGAAAGATATGTGGGATATAATCTGCCGCCGAGTTTTAACACAATTCCTGTTAACTTTGAGCTATGCGTGGCCAGAACAATAGCAGGCTATAGATTTTGTTTCCTTCCCCAGCACTTTACTAAGTGCTGCGAGACTAAAATGTTTTGAAGGTTATATCCAGCGTCCTGTGGAATGAATGACAAATGTCAACTCTTACACTCCTGCAAGATCTGAACGGGAATAAGACAACTCTATAGACTGAGGCAAGTTTATTATTACAAATACCTTATTAAATCTAAAGGGTAATGGCATTCCAATTAGCTCATTGTTAGGAATCTTTCATGTTTGACTTTCATGTAGACTGATTATGGGAATAATGCAGACCCTGTATAAGTAATTGGCACAAAATAAAAGCATTCGAGCTGCAAAAACCCTCCTAGAGGCTGTGCTCTTTAAAAAAAAATATATAAATAAAAGCTTCCTATCTTTCCCAGCTCATGAGTTCTCTCTGTTCACCATAATAATGAGACAACCCATTGAGCCTCCCGTGGGCCTGGCGGTATCGCAGTCCCTTTTACCTTCCCCTCTCTTCCCAGCAGCTGCAGGGGCTCCTTCTCTCCCACCACCCCCACTCCCCTTGCCTCCCATCTCAGCACGGTTCCACCAGCCCTGCCCAGCCGTGATTCTCTCACACCCAGATCAAAGTTGGCCTCATCTCCCTCACCCTCCTCTTCCTCCTCCCATCTGCCATGCTGGGAGCAGCAATCGGAGGGAGCTCTATTTCACAAGGCAACCCAAGCTGGAGGTCTCCTTTTCCTCCATAGGGGAAGAAGCCTGGAGCAAGGTGCCCTGTCTGTCCCCTCTATCCATGAATGCCCATCCAGACTGGGGCACGCAGCCCGTAGGGCACAGATCCCCACGGGATGAAACACCCCATTGTGAAACAAACCGGTTTTGGGAAAAGCATCCAAAATCACTGGCTGGAGCCTCGTTTCCTTAGGTTAGGGGAAGGAGCAGTATGAGACGTTTGGTGAGAAGGCCACAAGCATTCCACCCTGCCAGACTTTCCTTCCTCCATCTCTGGCTCTTCCAGTGCCAGCTTCGTCCTGTTTCTGGGCACAGAGGCTGCAGTGAAGCGTGCACCATAGGAAGGAACGCTACTCTGGATACACACCTGTGTTGCACCCTGCTCTGTGCCGGGGCCAGGCTCGGGACTGTACCCCCTGCCCTGTCCCAAGCTGTGGTGGGGGCAGGAAGCCCAGCAGGTGGGCCGGGGGTCTGGCCATGCTCCAGCCCCTTCCCCGCAATGGGAAGGAGCCAGGAGCAGGGCTCTGGATCACAGCTTGCTGGCAGGGCAGAGACAGCATGTGTTAACCGTATGATGGAGCGCCAGGAAAGGTCTCTCCAGTGTGGGAAGGGGAAGGGCCAGCAATTCCTATTTGGGAACTATTTGGCTTCTGCGGGGCTCTGGCTCTGCAGGGTAAGTGAGAAGCTGTGTGTGAGCAGCAGCTGAGTTTTGGGAAAAGCTGGGGCAGCAGATAGCAACAACAGGCAACAGTTCTGTAATACAGAAAGGCTGCAAAGTCCTCGTCCTTGGAGGTTCTCTGGGCTCAGATGCAAAGCCATGATCAACCCAGCCTGAATTCAGTGCTGACCCTGCTTTGAGCAGGAGGTCAATGTAGAGATCTTCAGAGATCCATCTCAAACCAAATGGTTCTATGATTGTGTGACTGAAAATGGACTGGGAACAGCTATTTTGCCCTCTCAATCTGTTGAAAGTATTTTCTGTTTCTGACAGTGCTGGGCACAGAATCTCTTCCATCAGCGGAGAAGCAGCATTTAGTAGAGCCTGTATCTCTGCGGTGCTGGGGCTCCCCATGTTCACTGGGCCACTGCAGCCCTGCAGATGAACATGATTATCCTTTGCAGTTGATCTTGTTCAGTACTTCTGAAGGGTTAGGGACAACCAGACTGCTGGCAGTGTGCCTGCCTTCCTTCCTCTTGCCCAGTGATGTTCCTGGTGACATCAGGGGAGAGATTTCCATGTATTTCCATAGGTGGGTCAGGACTTGTAAGTCTATCTGATGCTCAGTGGAATCTCTGTGTTGGCTGGTTCATGATCCCCATGAAAATCAGTAATTTTTTATTTAGTAATATTGGGTCTATCATAACCAGGCATCGTAGTCTTGTTAGGAATTAAATACCTGTGGTTTGTTTGTTTGTTATTGTTGCTTTTTCTTTTTTTTTTCTCGTGTGTGTGTGATTCAAATAATGAATTAACTGGCTCCAAATGTTGCAACAGGTGAAATGACAAGCTATGGGCATACGCCTAAATAAAGCATACAGCTAAGCATGTGCTTAATTACTTTTCTGGACTAAAAAAGGATACTTGACTAAACTGAAACAGAAAACTGTTCCATAGCTGAAATATATAAACAGACCTGTACAAGAGAAGCCTGTATTGTGTGAATGAGAAATATTCCCATGGATGGCTAAGTTTTAAATTAACTCTGATTTTTATGGGACTCTTTGAACCAGAAACCACTGTAGAACTTTTAATACTAAGCTGGCAGTAATTTAGCCGTTGCTGTATTGTCAGGCATATTTATCCTGCCTTTGTATTTGTAACTGGTTTATATTTACTTGTCACATTAAAATAACCAAGAATTCACTTTTGTGTGTTTGAGCCGTTCTGATGAGGTATGTGCAGATAAGAGCCTTGCTATCTGTCTGCAGTAATAAAGATGAAAAATCTGCTGACATCCCAAACAACTTGTAAACCAGGGCATTTAACAATGCTCATTTTAATGCTTAAAATCTCTACGTTGTCATTGTAAATTAGGAACCTCAGGTTAAATCTTGAATGCATTGAAGTCATCTGCTGCAAAGGATCCAGAGGACGTAACCGGCTTAATAGCTACAAAATCCTTCTGAATAACCCTCCTTACACTTCTGTCTATAAGGTTAACCAGAAAGGAAATTATGCAGAGTAAATTTTCTCTGTTTAAAACCCATAAGCCTTGCAAATTATATTTACATTTAATTAAAAAGTAGACACATTAGCCATTTTTTCTGGCTTTCTTTTTTCTTTTTTCTTTTTTTTTTCCCTGATTCAACACCGGTTCAGAATTTCTCCACAAGATATTTAATGATAATCTTTTTATAAATGTTAAGATATTTAGACAAGGTTGCCTTTAACCCTGAGTCTTGATTTGTGAGCTTAATAAGTTTCCAGGCATATTATTAACAAGTACAGACAAAAAAATGTAGGAAGAAAAAAAAAAGGAGCAGATATAAAGATTCAAGGTGTGTTAACAGTACTCGGGAGTCATACGTTCAGGGAGAAGTGCACTCCCTCTATAGCTCTTGAAATGTCTCGTCTGCTTCAGAGTTAAATCATTGCCTTATCTCAGCTGCATATCCATTCTATATCACAGAATATATCCTCTGTCAACATCCTAAAAGTTATGGCCAGAAGGATTAGTGGTTTTCGTATCTGTATTTCGACGTAAGTCTCCTCAAAAGAGGGCCTGATTTGGATTGTGATTTCTTTGTTCATTCCATGCCTTCTGCTAAGAAGTGTTCTTAGTTGTGGGAAAAATAAGCAGAGACTGCTGAACACTAAATTCCCAAAGCCAGCACGAATTCCAAGCACCGGTCAGCTACCCAGAAAATTCTGCACTGACCCGTGGCCTCCAAGAGAGCTGGATATGTGAAACAAACCCTGAGGAGCTTTTGGACCTTGTTTGATGGTGAAAGCAGACCACCAGGAAAACACTGTCCCCAAGCCTGCATTGTTAAATTATCGCCATCTGAAACTAATCAAGCATTTTGGGGATCAAGGTAATAAAGTGTGGAGGCCACAAATGTATTGCTCATAGCAAATAAGTTCAAATGAGAAGGATGAGCTAATCAGTCCAGGGGGAGGTAAATGAGAGAATTCTGATGATTATAGCTATTTGGAAATCCATGGAGGGAGGATCCCCATGGCTAAGAAACATTTCCACACCTAGAATTTGTGGAGGATGAGGTTTTGGTGGTGACGAGTTCTTTGATGTCTTTTCCTTTCCCCGCCTATATCCAAGCTTCACTTCAGCCTCAACCAGCATCTTGCTCCCAGGTGAGGATAATTCCTAGATTCTGTGGGGAGCTATCAGCCAACTTATTAAAAGCCTGTTTAATTAGTAATGATATTGCATTTTCACAAGGAAAGCATGTACACAAACGTCTGAAGTTGTGAATTGCAGTAACAGGGGATAATCTACAGAGAGACAACAAGGGATATTAATTGCAGCGCCCAGACTTGCCCATGTATTGTGCTTAAAGCCATGTAAGTGATGAGTGTGCATGTGGGATATTTGACTAAAAGCTCTCTTAGGAGAAAACAGAATAAAGCAACAGAAATGAAGAGGGAGAGAAGAAGAGGAAGGACAATTTTCTGACCGTGTCACTGTGTTGATTCAGAGATCAATAATCTTCTGCAGGAGAGGTACTTGCAAAAACAAGCCAGGAGGTTTCCCTGCATGATGCCATAGCACAAACTTGCACCAGCATTATCTTACAGGTCTGTGCTGCTCATCCAGGAGCCTACATGATACCACACACAGTCAAAATTATGTAGTTCCCAAATGAAGGTCATTTACCCTAATGTCAAATAGAATTTATTTTGTTCCTTGATAAAAAGTGTCCAACTCAGAATAAAGAGACAACAAGAGAAACAAAATGAAGGTGAACAGTGTGTGATATGAAAAACATATCTGAATGCTTTGAACATTTTCAGGCCTGAAGCTGATGTTCCTCTGTGGCAAAGGGAGCTGCAGGGTACCACGGGATCACTGAATCTTTCTCTGCATAAATCACAACAAAGTCAGAAATGTATGGAGAAGATCTGACCTCAGCAGGGTCTGAGCATCCTCAGCAGGTGGCTCCAGTTGTTAGTGAATTAAGCACAACACCTACACTTCAGCTACTGTTTATCTAGGAAAATCAACATATTTGATGAGAATATTGTAACAAATTTTTAGCAATAAAATATCTGGATGAGTATTTCCCAGGTTTCTGTCATTTTCCCAGTGTTGCAAATGCTGCATTATTGCTTTCCAGAAATTCTTACTGCTTTGTTTCCAAAATGTCCTGAAAGGATTCATACTTTTTCCTCTCTTCTTATTTACAGTGTGAAGGCCCATCTGTGCTTTCTGCTGCAAGCTACAAAACCAGAAGTTTCCTTTCCTGGAAAGGGTGATTTTATCCAATATCTTTAAAGGGGAGTGAGCCACGTGACTGTAGGGAAGCAGTCCAACTGACTCACGAGGCGCTCAGCAGAGGGAGATGAGGCACGTGGTAGGTAGTGTGTCAGTCCTGTGGTGATGGAGAGCTTCCCATGGGATCGCACCAGTGCTGATGCTATTGGTGAGTGAATGCAGTTGGATGAGTCACAGCTTGTAAGGGAGATCCAGATCCTTGCAGTTATCCATCTCCATCGGTCCTAAAGCCTTGGAGCAGTGTAGGCATATCATGTCCATCGATTGCAGAGGGGCTGAACACCATAACATGTCTCCCTATGGATTCCTGAGCAGATGTCCTGAACTCCAACCTCTGGAAAACAAAATGGGCGACTTTAAGATAACCCAGAAGAGAGGAAAAAGGGACAATGTGAGGTCATCAAGAACAAATAACCACACAGAGCTCTAGGCTTGCCCAGGTATACAGCTCACTGAAGCCAAAGAAAAGATCCTTCACGGTTTCAGCAGATCAGACCCAGACTTTTTGGCTGAGCGGGCTGGAGCTCTGCCTGCCTCCTGCCTCCTCCCAGGGTGAGTGCAAAGCAGCCCAGAGACAATAAGGCAAACCCGCCCTTTGATTTAAGCAAGGTTTGGCCAGGGCCCAGTGCAAGCCTCTGATGAGATCCATAGCTGTAAGTGACTTAGCCTGTGTCAGAGTGCAAATGACATCTCCGCCTGCCACGTGCACACCCTGCAACAGTAAAGATGTCATTAGATATTCCACATCTGAGGCAGAACACTTTTGCCAAACCCTGGCCCCGTAGAATTTGGCATGACTTACAGAGATTAACCTATTAATATTTATTAACCTATTAGTATTTATTATCGTTACTATTTAATATTGTTCTCCAAATTGTCAACGGGGGAGCAGAGAATGCCGGTAACCTGCAGGCCAATGAAATTTCAGGAGGAGAAAACTTCTGAGCTTCTAGAGCTGTTTCTCTCCCCTTGCTTTCCATGGAGCATGCCTGGCTGACTGAGCCATGCGTGGAGCTAGGGTGACAGCCTGTGGCAAAACAGAAGAATTTCAATGTATTAATCCTTTTGATTTCCACTTTCTTTTGATCTTTTCTCCACTTCCTGCTTGTCAGGCCAGACAAAGGTAGTGAAGTTTGGGTCGCTACCATCAACTCTGCTTTGAAGGATGGACAGTTGCCAGCCTTTCTCCCCTCTTGTTTTTATCTCCTTATCCATCAGGTTCTGCATTTAACAACAATTTGTTTGACAAGAAGTTCTGTGACATGGGCGCTATTGGAGCCATGTCGTGGTAGGGTCTTCTGGTTGGCAGGGAAAAAATCAGCTCTCTCAAGAGCAAGGCAGCAGCCTCTACAACGAATATTTCTAATAACACATGAAGCATGCTTTAATCCCCTCAAACGTTTATTCTGGGTCAAAGTTTTCTTCTGCTGCTGCTTCTTCCCTTCTTCCTCTTGAGCAGTAGAGGGCTTTATTATTACTATTTTTTAAATCTATATTCTTTCTATACTCTACCCAAATTAATCAAATAAATTTTCTTTAAAGCGACACTAAATGAGTTACAGATGGTTTTGCCCTTTTACAGGTTGCAGAAATCACCCATTACAGTTCTTTTAATTTATCAGTGAGGGAAAATAAGATGGCCTCTTGCTCCCTTGGCAGTAATAATCAGAAACAGTCTATTTGGAGTTTAATTTACCCCAAATACATATTGATATTTGCAATGAGGAATATGTGACCTCTTTGGGAGTCAACGATGGATGGAAGGTGGATAGCTTTCATAAAACCACCTTTAATAAAAAAGAGTGTTATATTGAGTATGTTTGGTGGTGTATTTAGGCATATGGTTTCCATATCAGGAGCTAAGATGGCAAACACATGCTTTACCTTCTGAGTAACCTTTCTAGTGCTCCTCAGTCCTCACAAAAAAGAAAGATCCGAGGGAGGTTTTTTTGGGCTTGGTTTTTTTTTTTTTTTTTTTTTTTTTTTCTATTTTACAGTGCTGATGATATGGAAAAGCTGAAGAAATTTCACAAGGAATGCAGAACTTGTGCTTCTGCCTTTTTTTTTTTTTTTTTTTTTTTTTTTTTTTCACATATAAAGAGAGGACAAGATTGAAATCTTCCCATGTGCTCCACCGTGTCCTCTTGGTGGGACCCAAACGGAGACTGATCCTCACCACCTCGGCCAATTCTCACAGTTGGATCCTCTCCTGCAGCTCCTGGCACTGTAACTCCTGCCCAGAAGACAGGAACAGGGACATGCGATAGGGCTGGCTCTGGAGAAGGGCTGCCTTGCTCTGCCAGTGATAAATCTAGTGGTCCCCTTGCTTTTTCATCACTTGCCTAATCCCGTGCCCTTCTTTTCATGTGCTGTAATTGCTCCCAGCTGCTCCCACAGCCCAACTGTGTGGAGATTGTGAACGAGGCCCCGCAGAACAATGGCAATGGCTGCTCCGGGTTGCCTCTGGCTTGTGCCTCCTGCAGTCCACATCTGCCCTGCTGTGTCCCATTTTGGGAGCGGGCTTTTCCCCCTGACCTTGCTCCGTGCTGAGGAGGGTCCTGGGGGGCACAGTGCCCCCGAAACAATAGCAAATGTTATGAGAAAAAAGCAAAACAAGGACAACTTTGCCATCGCCAGGGAGAGAGCAGCCCTCAGGTGTTGGTCCTCTTAGGTCCTGAGGGGACCAGAGCCTTCAGCCCTTCACTTTCTAACATGAGTTCTTCCTTCCCTCCCCAACTATTTTTCCACCTGAGAAAGGCTTGGGAAAGAATTTTCCCAAGTTAATTGTGTCCTTCTGGGTTGAATAAGGCGTATCTCATTAGAGGGGGAGAAGGGTTTAATATGAACTTCAAGCTGCTGTCTCAATGCTACAGAAAGGAGATTCCTAATCAGCACAGTATATGTTTTCTATAATTGCTCTTTGACATTCCTTGTCTTTCCTGGCTAATTTCAGTGAAGAAAAACTGTGGTGAAATGTTCCAGTGTGTTTTCATAGGAGCAGAAAAAAAAAACCCTTTTGTTTATAAATGCAGGGTTATTTAAATGATCCAGAGGATCAGCTGTTTTCACAGGTCCACTGCTGAAATGTAGTACTATTTTTCTTTCTGAAATGAGGCTTCAGCCAGGGAGCAGCTCTGGGAGGCAGCACGGGAAAGCGGTCCCATCTCACATTGTGACAGCTAGACCAAGTTATTTCAGATTAAAACACCTGGTTTCACAGTACCTCGAATGCCCAATCTGTTTTTGAAACTCAAGATTATTCAAGGCAGACTTTGACTTTTAAGCTCCCAATTTCTAGAGGTGACACTGCCACAGCTGTTAAAGAGGTGGCATTTGCCACCCTGCCCCACACTCAGTGTGTGAAGTTTGTATTAATGTTTTATCCAGGTACAAAGGCATCTGAAGGATTTTAAGTGCAATCCTTCCACAGGAATGGCTTGAACACACCTCCAGACAGCAGGAAGTGCTTGTTACTAGCAGCTGAGGATGGCTTGCTGAAAGGCTGTCAGCATTTTCTTATGAGAGAGAGCATTACATACACTTAGTGAGTACATGTGCATATGTATATATGTATTTCTAATATGTACACAATGTTGTTTCTTGGTATTTATTTGAGGAAGGCTAGGTGGTAGTGGGCAGTTCTTGCTGAGTCAGTTCTTATTTGCTCTCACATTCTGCTGTTTATGTGAATGCTCACACTGCATGGGGGAAGAGTATGTCCTCCGAGGACAAGAAACCTCCTAAGTCCTAATGGAGCCAAACAGAGAGGAAACAGGACAAGAAGGACACATAGGTCCAGAGGAGGGCTACAGAAATGACCCAAGGGTTGGAACACCTCCATACAAGGACAACCTGAGAGAGCTGGGGCTGTTCAGTCTGGAGAAGGCTCTAAGGAGACCTAAGAGTGCCTGTCAGTATGTAAATGGGGGCTACACAAAAGAAGGGGATAGACTCTTTAGCAGGGGCTGTTGTGATAGAAAAGGGAAATGGTTTCAAACTGAAAAAGAGGAGGTTTAGATTGGATATATAGATATATATATTTATAATAAGAGCAGTGAAGCACTGGCACAGGTTTTCCAGACAGGTGGTGGACATCCCATCCCTGGAGACATTCAGTGTCAGTCTGGACGAGGCTCTGAGCACCTCATTGAGCTGCAGGTGTCCATTGCAAGAGAGTTGGACCAGATGGCCTTTAGATCTGCCTTCCAGCTCAAGGCATTCTATGATTCTATGATTATTCTCACAGTTTCAGGATCTCTGCCTATAAGATGCCTGTGTGCCACCTCACCTTATTCTTGCAATGTGGTCTTGTATTTTTTACTCAAAACACCTCTCTGCAAGTTTTTATTATTTGTTCTTGAGGTGGTACAAAAAATATCTCCTTTTTTTTCCCCTCTTCCTGAGCACTTTTTTAAAGAGGGCAGTTTTATTTCTTGCCCTGAACCTAGTCTCACAGGAGGGGCAGGAAGGAACATGCTCGCCTATGTGTCCTATCCCCACTCTCCACTGTCTCATTTTGTCGCTGGTGCAGTTTCTCTTCTGCTGGATGACACGTGAAGGCCATGTGTGTCCCAGAAGACCATCTGAACACAGAAGCACTTCTTTGGCTCAAGTGGGACATGTCTCTGCACATCACACATTCCCTGTTAGGAATCAGGTCAATGTGCACCAAACTGGAGAAACTCCTAAAGTTGCAGATCATGCCCTTTGCTACAAGGCTGCCATCTCCTTTCCCTTTCAAAACAGCTGAAACATATGAAATAGCAGCTGTTGAACTTATTTTCCCTTTACACAGCGGTTTTCCAGTGAAAATTGGATTGATTAGTACCCATTTGCTGGGTTCTGCTGCTTTATGACAATAACACGTGGCATCATTTCAAACCAGGTGGGACTTTCTTTAAAACAATATTTGGTGACAAAATAAATAAATAAATAGATAGATAGATAGATAAAAAATGCAGTTTTAGCTGAGCAAAATTCATTTTCATACGCATTTCCCACAGCCCTGATGTGAGATGCATCTTCTCAGTGCAGTACATCAGCTGAGGTCAGCAGTTAGACTTGGTGATCCTTATGGCTCTTTCAACTTGGGATATTCTACGACCCTATGATTCTGTTGCTGCGCTCACAGACTGTGTGCAGCAGCCATCTGCAGCCTGACCTTCTCCTCCTGCCCCATCATGACGTCCACCTGACCTGGAGCAACCCCCCCCCAGCCTTACACCTCACAGCCCCATCACACTGCATCCCAGTGCACCGCGGTGGAAGGCAAGGGAGGGGCTTCAAAGGCGCTGGTCTCACAATGGAGTTGGAGTAAGTAGCTGCTGACAGATTTATAGGCTTCAGTCCAATTAAAGTGCTGTTTATTGCTTTTAGAAGGGGCCTGTTTGTTTCTAATTTTAGAAGTAGGTTGGGGAAGTGACTAGAATTGCGAGTATGGGACCTGAGATTTTTCACCAGGGCTGCTGCTGCTATTAATCAATAGGTGTTGTTGATAATTATTCAGCCTGAGATCTCTACCCACCGTGGCAGGGCAGAAATTCAGGGCAGCACCCAAACAGCAGTGAAAGCAGCTTTGCTTTGTCCCCTGCCCTGCTACATCTGTTGACTTCGGTATGTGTTTGACCAGCCACTTTCTAAAGAGCTCCCCTTGTCCCCCATGCATCTCTTCTGCTCTCTCAAGTTCATTCATTTTATGTGCTCCTTTTAAAGAGAATAAAAAGCATGCTTGGTGTGGATGATTGTCCCTATCTCTGGCCAGCAGTGATAGGAACCTTGGGCCAGTTGCCAGAAGGAAGTGGAGAAATAACAAATTTTGCCTGAGAGATGAAATCAGAGCTGGAATCGGGATTCCTGTGTTGTGCCCATAATTTTGTGCAGTTCTGCTGTACAGTGGTGGGAAGCCCCTTTGATGTCAGTTTCCCACTGTCTAGAAAAGCTGCAATATAAAGTTACTGTAAAACTTGGTTATTTGTTTGTGCGGTACTTTGAGAGCCGCTGGTGAAAGGCGCTGGATAACTGCATGGTTCCCTGTGGTTTGTAAAACATGCATTGATCACCATTTACCAGAAGGCAATGACAGTGGGTATTTAACAGACAGAGGCTCGACCCAGACACAGCACACTCACATTTCCAGGTCCTGGGGAAGTTTATGTCCTGAATGCGCATCCAAGCCCAGCACCCATGCAGAAGACAGAAGGAAAACCAAATCCCAGTATGCCAGCCTTGGGATAGGGAGGTCCCATCCCCTGCCATTGGAGTTTGATCTGAAACTGGGGCATCCCATAAGACCTCATCTTGGATGGAGACAGCCAGAGCCCAGTGAGCCTAACCTTTCCTTCCCCTGCTCTGAGCCATCTGCAATAATCCATTAGCTGTGGACTGAAGACATAAGAAATCAACTACAGTAAAAAAGATAAAAGGGAGCATAAATCAATTTCTGTGGTAGCTGAGGCTTGAAGTATGCCTAAATATCACTTAGATTGCACACTGTTTGGGCAGTGTGCCATCCTTTTATTACTTACCCATGTACAGGAGATTTCATTGATGATCTGTTAAAAATATATACATATATATCTATTTTGGCCGAATCTAGAAACTTTTTAGCAGAAAACAAGAATATTTGGTCTGAAACTGGTTTTTTTTTCCCCCCAAAACTGAATTCTTTTCTTTTCAAAAACAAGTAGAGGAAAGTAGGTTGTTTGGTTTTAATTTTCATAAAAGCAACACTTTTCTCCTTCTTCAAGGCAGTCTTTTGTCTATAGTTAATTTTTTTTGTCTATGTCTAACATACAGCATCTCCTTAGAAACCTATCTGCCGTAAGCAGGATTATTACGGAAAAATAGAAGTGTGTAGGAAGGGAGAATATAATCTCACTTTTTTCTTTTATCCTAACAGACAGCCTCAGTGGGCTAATAGCCAAGAAGGTAGAAATATTAAAGCCCCCTGCACAGACCACAGCAGATGGAAAAGATCTGAGTTGGGCAAAATGTTCCTTGCTGAAAGTTGCTCTGTTACATGAAACCATTTCAGGAGAGCAGAGCATCAGGAAAGGAGCATCATGCCTTTCGGACACATTTTTGTGATACTTCAAAGGAATTATTTGCAGCGTCAGTGATGTATATTGCTTCTAGCACTCTGAAAACTTTCCTTCTCAAATGAGGGTTGGTCCTGTGGATCACTCTTAGGAAAGTATCTAAAATCAGGCCATTCTGCTGGAGCAGCAGACAGAGCTGCAGTTGGAAGAAGGTAGAGAACATGGGGGAATGGAAGCCCCAAGGGGCTTTGCTTGGTTGGCAGTGTCCCACTGCTGCCCTGTGATTCCCAAGTAGTTTGGAAAGATCTAATATGGAGGTGCAGAGCACCACCGGGCTTTTTGGTAGGGACAAAGTTTCTAGGAACCTCTCACCAGCTGTCATTTAAATAGACAGTAGGCAGGAGGAGAGTCATACAGGGGTTTTACTGGTTTAGGTATTCTTCAACATTATCAAGGCAACTGCATTACTTCATGGAATGATTGGTCTTGTATTCATCAGATGAATGCGAATATTCATAAACTTCTTCCTAGTAACTCTTATTATAGAATATGATGAAAATAATAAATATTTTGAAGGAGCTTCCAGGACATCATTCGGGCTCCACTACTGACTCACTCTGCAACCCTGAGTGAGTCTCTTAATGCCAGATACCTCCTGTTTCCTCTCTGATGAGTTAACAAATGCAAAAAGACTAAGAAAAAGGAGAAAGCAGTTACATTTGTAGATAATTGGAGCTTATTTTCAGACCTGTTGATGCCAATAGCCCACAGTCAATAGGTCACGTGTAGAATCATGGAATCATTTAGGTTGGAAAAGACCTCTAAGATCATTTAGTCCAACCAACCACCTACCTCCAGTACTGCCCACTAAACCATGTCCCTTAGCACCACATCTACAAATCACTTCCAGGGGCAATGACTCTACCACCTCCCTGGGCAGCCCTTTCTAGTGCTCAATCAGTCTTTTGGAGAAGATTTTCCTAATATCCAACCTGAAAGCAGAATTTGATAGACTCCTCTGCTCTGAGAGCATCAGAAATGTAAGAAAAAAAAAAACCTATGAGATGCTCAGAGTAACCGATACATGGTTCATACCTCAAGCTTTGCTGAGCATAATCTCAACGTGGCACAAGTCTGCTGGTAGGTAATTGCAGGTATAGTTGTGACTACCTGTAAAGCTGTATGAGAATTGCTAAGTCACAGCCTGAACCAGTGACTGAGCACCTGGTGAAGGGACACAGCCAGCCCCAATAGCACAGGTAAAAACAGGTTCCACCCCTCTCTAAGCCTCTTTTAAAGACTGGCTGCCACAGGAGAAGGTTCTTTACCAGGAGATCTTTTGGAGTATTCAGTGGGCCCTGATCTTTGGCATGGGTAAGTCAGTCTTTTAAGTAAGTCTTTCTTTCTTTAACTGGGTTTTGCCCATCACACTTTTTTTGGGTAACTTAGGACTGGTTATTTGCTATTGCCTTTTCCTCCAGAAGCAGTCCTGGTCAAAATCAACTGTGGGTGAACTGTATATCTTTCCACCAAATACCAGGGAGTATTGTTTATAGGTCTCTCTACAGCCCTAGTGAGGAAGAAATGGGGAAAAAAAATCTCTCTCTTTAATAGAAAGAACTCAGTAGGCAGATAAGAAAAGTTTTCCTGGGAACCAGAGGCTGACCTGGGCAGGCACAAAGCTGTAGGATCAACTGCTCCAAGCCTGCACCATGGGCTGGTGGGCAGGGGTGCAGCTCCTTTTGTTTGGTGTAATAATGCTGAACCAAATTGGAAACAGGGTGAGTTTTCTGAGTGAATTTGAAACTGGAGTATTTTCTTCATGTGGAAAAAAAGCTGTTTTTTGTGGGCAGGACCAACGTTCTGGCAAAAGGGAAGTATGCTGTCTGTAGTCAGGCTCAGCAGAGATTAATGAAACCTGATTAAAAAGACTCACAAAAACAAAGTGATTCCATGCCTTTCCTTCCTACCCAGCTGCTATCCACCTTCTCTGGCACATTTAGTCTCTCCCTTTCTTACACATGAAAGAAATACAGCTCTGTGCATCAGCCTGTTGGATATTTTGGGTACTGCCACAAGAAATGAAAGCCATAAATATATATATATGTCTGTTTGTGTATTAAATATCAGGAAGGTTGGTAAAGATTTCAGAAAAACACGTTGACATTTGGCCTAATAAAATAGTGTAAATAGTTTTTCCTTTCTGCTTTGACTTAGCAAAATATTGCATGAAAAGCTCAGAGAAGAAGTATTTCATTTTTCTTGAAGGGAGGCAGGAAACTATTAACAAACAGTGCAGGAGCACAATATCCTGATACGATCTTTAAAAATTATCTCATAAGGGCACAAAAACGTGAGATCTGTAAATTAATACTAAATTTCTAGAATCACAAACGTTCTGCAAGGAACCAACCTCTCTTAAGCAGGATGTGGACTAGATGACCTTTAAGTGCCCCTTCCAACTCAAACAATTTTTTGCTGCTATAGTATCCATGTCATGTGGTTTTAGTGGGTAATATTGGTGGTAGGTAAATGGTTGGACTAGATGACTTTGGAGGTCTTTTCCAACCTCAATGATTCCATGATTCTTGCCAAGCTATGATATCATGTTGTCAGCTCTCACCATTCGTGCTACGTGTAAGGCTTTTCTTAATTCTTCAGCTGCTGGAAGCATGCAATAAGAAGTCTCAGATTTCGATTTTCAAAGTAAAATTTTAAAAGTAAAAATATCTTGAAAATGTAGTAGAGATGGTAATTGCCAGCAAGCTATCAGCTCCCAACAAGGGCATAGAGAATAGCTCTTGAAACCTCACCAGAGCCACCATTCTGATGTCCCAAAGCTCCCAGTGCCCTCTGTGCTGTTGCCAGCACCTTGCGAGCAGCTCCCAAAATAGGTTGTCTGGGGCTCACTGCATGCAGTCCCAGCTCATTGCTGAAAGCCAGGCTTCTGCAGGGGGTGCAAACTGTGTTTTATCAGCCTAGTAACTGGGAGGGTCTAAACCTCCCATGTTGCAACTTAGTTGTGAGGGCCCTCAGCACAATCCTGTGGCAAACTGGGGGAAAGATAATAAAATTAAATTTACTATTGAAATAAAAGACAGAAGGCACAGTGGTTTTATTCACTAAAACCATCCGCTCCTCAGCTTACTGGAAGTTATTGTTGTGCTGCCAGTTTGCCATGGAACAGATGGACCAGATGCCATTGGAGTCTTTGGCTGGGGGAGCTGGTGGTTTGTTTTCTATAGGCTCTGGAGATGATGTTGAGTGTTGCAGAAGCCTGAGACAAGATAGAGGGTGCGAAATCAAAGATGTCAGTAGTGTCAACGTGTAACTGGAAGGGGTTCGAGAAGGTTTGGAGTTCTTAGGCTTGAATCTGTGGGAGCCAGGTTTTGAGGAGTCAGAAAGGAGTAGGGGTAGGAATGACAGAAAAAATAAACAGGTAAAAAGTATTTTAACTGTGGTAGAGCTGAGCTGCTTTGCCTGGGAAAAGCACAGAGAATTACAAAGTGATGTTTGGGACATGAGAGTTCTGTTCCCTCTGTCCACTTACCAAAAAAGAAGGTGAGGGCTTACAGAGAGGTAAGGGATCAGAGCCCATAAAGGAAGCAAGACTGAGGAAATATCCCAGATTTTATCCTGAAAGGCAGCCCTAAGTACTGCATGCACTGAGCAGGCTGCTGGGTCCAGCTGACTGCATAACATGGGGCATCCGTTGTGGTTGGCTGCTCCAGCATAAACACATGGCCTGGACAGGGGTGGCAGGAGAAAAACTGCTTTTGTGTTGTCTGCAACAAACGTGTACACAGACAGCTACTGGGAGGCAGTGGAGGACAGCTGTCAGCTTGGCAGAGGTTGATGTAAATCAGGAGGGCTCTGCTATTAGTGCTGAGCTGGTTTGCAGCAGCTGAGGCCTTAGATGAGCCACTGAAGTGGTAAATAGTGCTGACAGCAAGTTGTGGCTTTGACAACCTTAAATGAACTCCATGAAGTGCTCACTTCTGAAGAGAATGTTGTTGAAACCTGGAAATGAGGCTCTCAAAGGTTTAACAGATTGGTCTGTTGTAGAGGGTTTGTTTAGAAACCAGATGCAGAGGATTGCAGCATTGCCTCACATGGCAGGGCAACAGCATCCTGCTCCTTTGTGCTGCAGTGGAGAGCAATCTCACAACCCATGTCAGCACAACAGTGAGCTGAGGTAGGGTGATGGTGCACAGTTCAAGTGAATGGAAGATGATGACAAGCTAAAACCTATCTGAATAATTGAGAAACGTTGGTGTTGTTGCATTCCTGGAAATAAAACTGGCACACGTTCTGCAGAAATCACAAAGTGGTGGGAACAATTGATCATGGTGGGGCTGGGTAGAGAAATAGAGCCACCTCTTGTGGGTTTGAGCAACTTGCAGCCTGCTTCAGTAAATGAGTGGGCAGTGGCAGAAGACCAGCACAAATAAGAGCAGCACTAGCAGCTGAGTTTGGACCCATAGATTGGGCTGGAGGCATGGACCTGGCTGGGCTGTGGGATCTGATATAGGGTGTGGGGAGGCTGCAGCTAATCCAGAGGAACAGATGTGTACCCAGCTCGCAGTTGGTGACCACTGCAAGTTTTGGGTTAGATTTAGCAAGAGTACACTGATGCCTAGATTTATTTATTTTTTTTGGGGGGGGGTTCTTAGTAAGATATCCCAGGATTGCATCTCTAATGGAGAGTTAATATTCCTCTAGTCTCTCCCTGTCTTGGAACATCAATACTGCAAGCTCGGAACTGTCAGCTGGAACTGCAGGACACCAACTGCATTTCTCTGCTCCTGAGACTTGGGGACAGCCCTCAGGGTTGTGACAAAGTAGACACAACTGAGGTGACCACCTTTAATCTTCTTGGTGAGTAATTACCAAACTCAGAACATCTGCACCATGCAGGCACCAATGGCTTTTTGCTGTAACATCCCTTGGGATGAGAGATCATGGGCACTGAGTTGGCTCACAGACCTCAACAGTTTTCTTCAGTATGAATTTGGAGCGATGAAGAACCAGAAGTTGTGCATCACCAGGCTCCTGTGCTGTTCGTCCTGTCTGTAAGCCCAGGCTGCTCCTGTAACGTCTGGGATGGTTCTTGTAGAGAGCATGGGACCAGAATCAGCCATGAATATCATGTCAGGATGCTTACACTCGAGGTGGAGTTGAGGCCTGCAGGAAACAGTAAAACTGTGAGATTCCACCTGGAAGAAGCTTTCTTCAGATGAGTCTGGCAAGAGGCTCAGTGAGGAGCTGCAAGGAGACCAAAGGGAAAAAGCAGAAGTGGACAGGCTCCTGGAAGGCTGGGAATGGTGGGCATGTCAAATCACTTGCTAAGAGAGCCTCAGAGTGCTGTGAGAGTTGTGAAAAAGGCAGAAAAACCACTGATATCAACTAGTTCTCAGTTGGTTCTGTCAGAGAAAATAAAAATTTAGAAGCCTGACTAATCCATAGCACTAAGTTTCTTACTTAATCTTTACTTTCTTTAAAATAACAGTAAAAAATTCATGAGAGAAGGTTATTTTGCTAGTCAGAATCAGAAGCAAGTAAATTTTCTGCTGTGCTTGACTCCGGTGTTGGTTCATTCATTGCCACAGCCTTTGAGAAAGGAACTGAAAAAGAGTCTGGCTGCTTAGAATCACAATAGTGTTGGTGGACACATTCCTCTATCATATTAAGGCTCCTCATCATCCCACATTCAATTCTTGGCCAGATCCAGCGAAGGACAGAGGCATCTGTGCGAAGAATTTCAATAGAATTCCAGAGAATTACAATGGAATTACACAACAGCACAGATAATAAAATTTGTGAGTTATTACGATTTATATTTCTGTGGGTTCCAAAAAAACAATCCCAGTGTAAATACCCCAAAAAAACCATTGGAGTCCACTCTCAAAAGAAAAAAAAAAAGAACAGATATTCTCAGTGTATTTTGTTTGTCCACCAACCATTCAAAAACCAGTGCCATCCAGACATGCTGGAAGCACATTATTCCTACCTGGGAGAGGTTATGTGCTGGAGATCTAAGGCAGAGAAGAGCTATAAGGCTGGAGAGAAGGTGATGGACGAGGTTTCATTCAGTCTGCAGTATCTATGGGATGAGAACTGTCTTTTTTGCTCTGTTTATGCCATCCACAGCACAATTGAGGCCTTAGGCTTTTAAGGCTTGACTACAGTACAAACTATAAACACCAATAACACAATAAGGTCTCAGATATTTTAAGGTTGGTTGTCTGGAGCACACTATTATGCATCCATCATGTGGCAGTGTGAACACATGCTCTCTGTGCCTAAAATTAGAGTTTTTCTCAGTGTGTTCTAAAAGCTGTTTGCTTTTCAATTGCAGCATGCAGTTACAATGACATGTAGATGATCCCTGTGTATATTGATACTGTTTTTCAGACTGCAAGTGTGTTTACTGCAGGGGAATCATAAATATATTTTATTTTGTTTGCTGCAGCTTTATGCTGTATAAGGACAGAAACATTTATTTGATTATGAAACCCTGTTTTTGTATTTTTTCCAGATTTCTTGTTGACATGAAGAGTCTGTCTTTTGTTTTCCCACACTGTTGGAGGATGGTAGCAAAAACATTAATGGATGTGGATCAGCAACATCACTCACAGATGGGAGAGGAGGAAGAATATCCTGCCCTTCACTACTGAAGTTTAATACCAACTTGCTGACCAGTCCATGGCACTCGTATTCCTGTCAGCAGATGTGGATCTTCCAGCAGCAAATAAGCCACTAATGGTACAAAGTCCTTCTCAGTATGGTGTAACACTTGACCAACCCAGGCCAAAAAATGAAGTCAACTCATGCAAGTTAAAGTATCACAACAGGCCAAAGAGCTTTGTCTTCTTGTCATCCAGCAAGGACTGTGTATGGGGGACTCTTCTGTGTATGCGTTACAAACTATTGTTGGTCACTTTAACAGAGTAAGAAACCAGAAACATCATGGAGGTCAAGTATGAAGTGCTGCAAGCCTTCAAATGCAGAGGTCAAGCATACAATGAAAACAAAGCAAAGTTGTAATGCTAGTTGCAAGCTGCATGGATAATCAATACCAGAATGTGATTCCTTTTAATCAAGGGTTATTTTAGATGGCATCAGAGGAAAAACAAAAAACAAACAAAAAAAAAACAAAAAACAAAACAAACAAACAAAAAAACCTGTAAATTTGCTAATTGGAAGTTGAAATCTGTAGCTGGTAGCAGGCTCCCAGGAAAGAAATAGATTGCATGCAGTAAGAGTAATGTTCAGCAACAAGTTCACAGCAGTTAGCTCACCAGGGAGATAAAAGTTCATACTAAGGTAATTCTTGTGAACTCTTTTATATGCTCAAAGCAGAACAAGGATATTGAAGTGCCCTATCTGGAGGATTCCCTCCATGACACAGCATTCATGAATGAAAGCTCCCAACAGCTATCCTAGGGCTAGTAAGATGGAAAGGTAACTATTTCCCAGAACTTGAATGGTTTTCCCCCCAAAAAAGTATTTGAGCAACTGTTCTTTTGATAAAACTGTCCTCAGCTGAGGTGCGGTGGGTTACTGTTGTAGCAGTATGTGTGTATATACAGTTTTTTTACCTAAGTTTTTGACATCTCTGAGTTGCCTCTTGCAGCCTCAGCCCATCCTTTGCTGCAGGCAGGGTGCTGGGGGAGCCATTGGGCTGCAGTGTGCAGTCACTCTGTTTTTTCCTGTTCACTGTGGATGCTGTCGATTGGCACGTGGAGGCTCTCTGTTGATGAATGAGTGCTGTGAAGCAGATGGGATGGAAACAGAGATGTTCTTGACATTCAATCAGATTGTAATGAGCAGTTTTTTTTGTCGCCAATGGGCTGAAACATGCCCATTTCTTAAAAGCTGTTCTTTTTTTCACTGATGTGACCCCAAGTGACAGCTCCCTCTCCTGAGATTTCCTCTGACTTGATTTATGGAGTCTGAATTCCAGCTGCATGCTACTTGGGGCACAGACTGTGTGATGTTCCATGTGAGGTGCCCAGACAAAACAACAGCTTTAAAATATCATAAAGCAGCCCCAAAAAGACTTGTCAGAGCTGGAGGGGACAGATCCATTGCTTGCAGGCAAGGGGAAATGAAGAAATGCAGGAGTTTTGTGCTGTAGGAAAATCTCCAGCTAAATTGCTTTCTCCCATATGATTGCCTACTCTGAGCCTATTCAAGGAGTCTTTGGGAAAATACCTAAGAGGATTTTTCCTTTCAGATTAAGTGATTTCTGGATGATTTTACCCACAGCACATCAGCAGGGGGTGAATTTAGCTGCACTTTGCCTGCACCAGTGAAAGAGAGTCTCATTCTTTTCAAAATCATCCACTAAATTAATGAAGACATGAACGTACATTACACTGAACCTATTTAGCTTATTAAAGGCTCCTCTCTCAGATCATTTCCTTCTGTGTGTGTCTTTACATCACAGGCTCTTCTGTTTATAATTTCCAAAGTTAGGGAAAAAAAAGATCTTTTAAAGGAGTTACCTTCAGCATTCAGCAGTCAGAAACTGTACATACAGTAGTCAGCCTGAAATAGAAAGATGAAAGACCTCGCTGTGCTCAGTTAATGCAATAACGATCACTCTTTAGCTCAAATATAATGTGAGGTGAGTGCCGCAATTAACAAGGAGTAAGAACCAAAATGCAGTGTCAATTTCTGTTTTGTTGTGTTGAATGAATTACTAGGATCTTCATGCTCTGGAACTTTGGCTAGGATCATTCTACTCTCCCGAGGAAAATAAAATGTTTGGTCAGTGCCAGTTCCTTTGACTGCCATTGTTTTCACTGGCTTTGGGAACAGACCCTTATTTTTGCTTTACTTCTAATTCTCTTTTTCACCCTTCTAGCTAATGAATAGAGTGATGCAAGAAATCTGCAAAGCAATATTGAAAGGATGCTGCACTGAAGGAAAACAAGGAAGCTACAAAAGCTACAGGAAACTCATTTTTTGAGGACAAAATGGAAAAACATTCTACAGGAATGTTGTCCTTGTGGCCTGAAAGCCAATTTGAGTGATTTGGGTATGGGAAGTTGTGGGGTGGGCAGGTAACATGGGCCATAAGAGCTCTTTTTCTTCACCTATCTATAGATATTGAGCTTTTCTGCTGTTATGGGGCTGAGATTCCCAAATACTTTCATTGAGATTTTGTGCTGCTCAAACCTATTCTGGTCAGAAAGACAATGCCTCCTCCACTGCAGAGCCCAGAACTCCACTTAAGATATCATGATATAAAGTTTATAATCTGCAGATAGTCCAGAAATTAGGCCCCTTCCAGCAGTTCCCATTGATGTGATGAGAAAGTGTGACTTGTTTTGCATTCTTTAAGCACCTGCTTTACATTCGTGAGTAGAATTTAAAAAGAGCTCTCCAGGCCTATAAATGATGATGGGTGTCAAACAGCCTTGCTAGCACCCTGCCTACCTACAGTGTGAAGTGGAGCCTTCCTAATCCTGCTCCCAGCTCCTCACCTGCAGCAGCCTGTATTGAACAGGAGAGCCAGGAGCTGGGCTCCTATTGCAGCTGCAGAGAAAGGGCTTTGCTCTGGATGTAATCTGCAGCACTTTGTATTTAGGGACCTTGCTTTAACTTTTTACTTGTTTTTCCTTTCTTTTTTTTTCCCCTCTTTTTTTTCCCAGCTACACTCCTGTCAAATCCCAGTTTCCATATGAAGGTTTGCACCAAGTTGAATGAAAGCAATTAGGTAATCTGTTTGTAACAAAATACTTTTCTTTTGCTTTAGTAAACTTAGTGCTTCCCTGTAAAAACAAACTCTTTAATTACTCAGGTGTGACTACTCACCATATTAAATCACCATACTACCTCAGCATAATAATACAGTTCTTTACAATTTCATTTTAGAATCGCTCTTCTTTTGCTGACATTTAATTTTGCACAGGAGTAACACTATCATAAAAGAGCCCAGGTGCAAAAATATTATGTTTTTAGTAATGATGTACTGTCCATTACTATTAAAAACTAGAAAAGCTATCAGCGCTGCTTCATATCAACTGGGATTACTTAGCTTACATGTTTAAGAGGAATCATTTAAGAGCTCTGTTGCAGCACAGGTGCCTGTGCACCTCTTCTACACCTGGCCATTTGACAATATACTTTCATATGTGAGGTTTCAAACTTTCCCACAGGTAAATATTTTTTTAATATTTCTGCTCAAAATGGCAAACACAAAGTTTTTGCAGTAGGGAAGAGGAAGGGCAAGAATGAGTTGCGTGTTTAGTGAATGCCGTTTTTAGAGGTTTGTATCCTTAGCTTTTTGGATGATGATTTGCCTTCCTGAAGCTCTTTTGACAGGAGAAATTACAACTGTAGTTGCTTGCAGTTCTGTCTTCATTTGCTGTGGTATTGATTCTTTATAATAGAACTAGAAAGACGTTCAGCTTCACTGAAACCTACAGCAAGACATGCTAGAATTAATCTCTCCAACCTTCAACAGTGCAGTTTAGCAATCAGGTAACCAGTAACTAAGAGGCTAGGTATATACTTTCACACATGGAGAAACATTACCTCCAGGGAATGATTTGTGTCATTCTGATGTAGGTTTTTTTTACAGAGTAGAAAACACCTGCAATAAGGCTGCAATATGGTTGTATGCTGCCATACAACCAGAGCTTCATTCCTCAGGCAGAGGTGTTGGAGCAAAGGAGAAGGAGCTGCAGTTTTCTGTCCTTTGCCATTCATCCAGAACTCCGTAGCTTCCAGGTTTGTCTCTTTCGTCTCCTTTCTGCTGGCATTTTAGCACATCTGGATCTCTGAGATTTCTCTTTATGTAAAAATTGCCTTTACTTTTTTTTCCTCCTTGATTTCTCTCAGAAAGTTTCTGCATGTTCTTATCTGCAGCTCCGATCTCCATTTGCTGCTCTTATTTTTGAGTGGTTTGCATGGTGGTTTCTCCTGTCATGTTTTTATCAGGCATCCTCCAGTAACAATCCTGCTGTTTTGCCCCAGGTTCTGTTTACCTTCTCTATCTGCTTTGGTCCTCATGTTTTAAGGCTGTTGGAGTTCTCATAATTGCAAGGTTTGGGCCTTTTTCAAATGGTTGGTTTTTTATCTTACTCAGTGTACGTTTCTATTTTCTCCCTTCATTGGACTGTTCATTTTTAAAAGTCTTTTAATCAAATGAAAGGAATTAAAAATGAGGAGGGAAAACCCAAGAATTTAAATTCCAGTCTTTTTTTCTACCACAAAGAACCAAGAATTCTTTCTATTTAAGACAGTCACAGATTTTATCATTGTGACTGGTTTCCATTAACTTTGTAAGTAGAAAGACGTTTAGCAAAGTTGAAAGCTGTCTCTTATGTGATGACAGACTTTGCCTGGTTTAGTATTTGTACTGGTTAACTACCAAATCCTGAGTCTACTGCTGTCTACAGCCAACATTTAGTGTTCGCTAAAAGAAACATGACTTAGAAATATATCTTCCATACTAAGCTTTTGAAAACACACAGTATTTTGAGTTAGAGAAACAACAGTTTTAACACATGAAAAGAACTGTTACCACAAAGCCTCCTTGAGAAAAAGAAACAACAGAAAAGGGTGCAAAGGGTCGGGAAGAAAGCATGATACTTAGTCAGCTGCCTCATCTATATACAAGACAACCTATTAATACTCATTCATACAACTAAAGCAGCATGAACTGGTTGTATGGATTGACAAACTGGTTAAACCAACAATGGCACCATGTTGGGATGCAGTAACACCAAGTGGGATTTTGTTTCTGGAAGTCAAGACTCAGTTGATGCCTGTTGGAACTCTATGGTCTTTGCCATCGCTGTGCTACCGTAGCCTATTTAGTATTCAACAAAAGAAGTCTCAGCTGGTCTTTCCCATTTCAGTTCACACAAGTCAGGTTTGGATAGATGACTGAGGGGAGAGAAAAGCTTCCATCTCTTATCTGTCTGGATTTTTCTTTTTGCAGTTTCTTGGGAAGACTTTTGTAGTACAAAAGTTCTCTGATGTCCTTCCACGCTGCTTCTTCCTTTCACATCTGACCTTGTAGGATCACTGAATGTCTTGAGCTGGAAGGGATCCACATCCTCAGGCTGCTGCCCGTCATCTTGGCCTGTCCTTGAGCCCCTGGGCTGAGGACTCTGAGAGGGCTTAGGCAAACCTAATGTTATCCAATCCCTTCTGCTCTGCAAGGCTGCAACTCTGGCTTTCAATCTTCACCCTTGCTTCTACTCAGGTACAACTGTTACTATTTTCACTCTTAGTTTAATACTGGAGAAAGCTTTCCCTAATTAATCATTAGAAACAGAGAATCCATAATGCATTCAGAACTGCAAAAACTTAATTCTGGTTAATTTTTTACTCTCTGAGTAAAGTCATTATGCTGATCTTTCAATCAAGAACACCCATTTCGTTTATTTTTAACGTTCCTTTCATTACGTTATGAGCTTCTTAAGGATAATGAAATAATTGCTTGTGTCTTTGATTGATCTTTGTTTTGAATGGAAGCTTTAATAGTGTTATTTCTGGCGCAAGCTTACAGTATAATACAACTGAAGGAATACATGACACTAAAACACTTTAAAGCACATGTTCCAATAATTAGACCTACAATCCTTGTCAGCCAGAGGACTGTACAGGGAGGAGTTCCTGTTACAATTTATGAGGAAAGAATTCATGCTATTTTGCTTAATAAAGCAAAAAATATTACTAATGACATTTATTAATAGCTGTAGCAATCTGTGAACAAACTCCTTCTCC
>NW_024884722.1:6142767-6159236 GCF_019232065.1 Centrocercus urophasianus
TGACATTTATTAATAGCTGTAGCAATCTGTGAACAAACTCCTTCTCCAGGCAGCTCTGGAAAGACATTCACATGCTACAGAGAAATCCCAGATTCTCAAATCCAAGTTTACTTTTTAACACTAAAACATGCCAGATGTATGGTAACTTGGGATCTAAGTTCATCCTGCATGAAAGATGTTGAGGTTCCTCACATCTGGAAATGTACGTTCCTCCTGGATCTCCTGCTGAAGACCCCTTCCAGCTGTTCCCTGACATCTCAGTACCCCTGGTTCCCTGTCATTAGGACCAGCACCTGGTCAAGAGCATGGCTTCATCTGCACTGAGTGCACAGTGGAAGCTGACAAACTGCACAGATCTGCAAGAAAATTTCTGGAAGGCTCTGAAAGTAATGCCTCCTATTTTATTATGTTGGCCCATGATATCAGAGATACAGCAGTGGAGGCTGAACCTTCCTATCAATATTCATTACGTTTTGTTGCCGTGTGATGGCAGCAGAGGGGCAGTCTGTCACAATGACATCTGACATGGAAGTGTGGATGAAGAAAGAACTGTGAATGTCAGCACAGTGAGGACTGAGTGATGCATTTCAGAAGTGTCTGAAATATAATAGCCTGTCACATGAGAGATACCAGGTCTGAAGTTTAGAAACAAATTCATGTTTTGAGGACTAATTAAATGTCTTTAAAATCATTCAAGTTTTAATAACACTCAGTGCCCATCTCTTGCTCTCAAAAATGAACTGCATTTGCATCCTTGGTAAACTGGATGCTTCTGTGTTGTAGCAGTAACCATTGTTGGAAGCAGGAATCATTTTATTCAGCCAACAAATGGAAAGAAGCCTTAGAGCAAAGGACAGCATGTGTCTCACAGCATATCAAGAGAAAGTAGTAGAGAGAAGTGCTTTAACAAGATACAGGCTCTCAGAAGAGTTCTATAGTATACAACTCTGTGATATCACATGATGGAGGAAATTTTGATATAATTGGGTATCTGTGAAGAGTGGATATGCGTGCACACAAATTAGAAGTGGAAAGGAAAGGAACAACAGAAAATCAGAAACTAAATGCACACTTTTTCAGCTTGAAATACAGCTATGTTCCTGTACTGATGGTTAGAGCATAAGTGAGACTGTGTAGGCCAGCTATACTATATTGTACAGGCAGGAACCTACTTGCCCCTCAAAGAATTCAAAGATAATTGGTCAGAAAAGTATATAATCCTTAGATAATGACTTCACAAAGCCTTTAGGACACAAAGACGAGGGCAAGGCAAAAGCATGTGGATAAATAACTTTCTGAAATGTAACTTCTTTCCCATCTTCTTTAACCTGAATTCACAATGACGAGATTGAAATCCCAGGTAATCAAACTATTCAGTTTGTTTTGGTTGTATCATTTTGTTTTTGTCCAGTTGCAATCGCACTCAATTTACATACCTGGGCTTTGGTAGAGAAGGGTGGAAGGGCGAAATTTTTTCACTTTTTTGAATCCTAAACCCAATCATTTTTCCTTATTTAAGATCAGTGAGATCACTTAGTGGCTTGTCAGCTAGGTTGGACTTTGCTGGGAACACAGCTTGCCCTCTGACATGGAGGAAGGTAGAAGCGACCCAGGGTGCTCAGGATGCTCCGTGAGGGAGAAGCGTTGTGGTAGCTCTTTCTGGGTGCTGAGTTTGTTTCCCGAGGAACCAAGCTGGATCACTCAAGAGCTGCTACATGGCACGATCATTCATTTTTAATAGTGTGATGCCAGCATTATAATATCGAGTATAGCCCAATCCTCAGATGGAACACAATCATGTTGTAGCTCATTTTTATATCAGGTGAGGATTCACTAGAGACAAGGCTCTTTAGCATCCACCCACACATGGTACTAACAGTGAGAAACCTGTTTCACAGGGTCTTAAAGCATGGTGCAGCAACTTGAGAGGAAAAGTGAACCTGATAGGACTTTGAGAACCTAAGCAAACAGGGAAGGTCTTGCTAACACTCTGTACTTTTCCAGGCTGGAACTGTGGCTTTTAACATTTCTGTTCTTGAGAGGTTGGGCAGCTGGCCGAAGCTGGCCGGCATTACTTTTGAAGTATGGATCTTCTATTTCTGTCAGAGGAGTCAAGGTCACAGGCGCATCTAACAAGCAACTCGAGCCTGGGACTATCTGGATTTCTAAGTTCATGATGGAAAAGGGTATTGTCCTTGTTTTTCAGGATGTTTGTAAGCCTACGTTAGTAAACACAGATGATGGCAATTAAGGCTTTGGGAGACTCTTGGCACGTTGGAACTGACCGCTTTTCTGATTGAGAGCTGAGATAGTGGGAGAACCCTTTATCCTCTGGTTGAGCAAGAACATCTTGAATCTGTTTATCTGTGTATGAAAAAAATTAATTAAACCTCCACGGGCCGGATTCCTCAAGGATGATAAATGCTCAGCTGGCTTTAGGATCCTGCACAAAAATATGAGTTAACCTGGAGAGCTTTTGGATTTCAGATAAAACTGAGGGGCAAGGCTATGAGGCACACACAGTGAAACATCACCGCTAGGAGGCTGCTTTTTTTCCATGTACAGAGCTGGCGAAAACACCCCGTTGGGTGATTTTTGCTCAACAACTCAACAAATGTTACCTTTCTCATGCACTGATCTGATTCCCTTGCAGTCACCCATCCACATTTCCTGGAGAACAGGAGTTGAGGAAGAACCTACAGCTCAATGGAGACACAATGCTGTTTAAGTTTTGAGTTGCTTGAATGATTTGTGTTTTCTCTCTCATCCTACCATTCCCTATACTGCAACACACTGATGATAGTTACCTCCCAGAGGCTGGATTCAAATGCCTTTCCCCAGAGAGAGTTGAACCTGCATCTCCCACATCTTGGCTGAGTGCCTTAAATGGTAAAGGATCTGGATATCCTCTTCAGCGCTGTAAACCTAGACCAAAAATAGTTTTCAGCTGCAACTATATGACTAATTTGACCTGAGACTACTTCTGTAGGGCAAATAAAATATTTATTTTATTCACAGAAGAAAAATACTTGCCCTCCCCAATGAAGAAGATAGGAGGAAGTTGTGGTACAGCAAATGAGCCATAAGATCTTGTAGAAAATGTTAGGACTTGACACTAATATGCAGCTCCTTTTCCCAAGCTACAGTTTGAAAAACCCAGAGTTCTCCTCCCCATCTCCTTTCGCACACAGCTATATCACTATTTACATGCTGGTTTCCAGAATATCTCAGAGTCACTACCATACTTCCAAAAACCAAAATGAGATAATGAATACATACATCTCATAGCTGCAAACCTAGAGAGACAGTGCAGGTAGGTGTCTGAAACATGCAAAGTACTTCCAAAAAAAAAAAAAAAACCCAAAAAATCCACCAACCCCAAACATGCAAATTATCTGGCTTCCTACTCCTGTGTATCACAACAACAACTTATGGGAGGTGTGGGGGCAGAGGAACAGAGCTTAAACTACCACTTTGGAAAAACAGTTTCTCAGTTTGTTTCTGCTGCATCGATGCATTAACAGTTTCACATCATGAGCTGAGATGTTTGCAAAGCATTTTGTTCTGTGCTACTTCAATGGGTAGAAGTACTGGTTCTAAGCTTTAAAAAGCATTTCAAGTTAGGCTCCTAGGATCACATTCAAACATGAATAAATAATCCAATTTTCACATTTGCTATTCAGCAGCTTCTCATAGCATATGTGGTTGCAGCTGCAGGGCCAATATTTTTGTAAGTCAGGATACTTACTCAGGGACTTGAATGCAGGCTTGAGATGAGTATTTGCAAAGGGAGCTAGGTGCCCACTTTCTATGGAGAAAAGATTTAGGAGTTCCACAAGCATAACTTATAAGTGTCCATTAGGAAAATCTCAGCTTTGCTGTAAATGCCTCTGGATTCCTTAGATTTCATTCATTTGGCAGCCAGGCATCTAGCTCTGTATGATCTGAAAGAAATTTGCAGAGTTCTGTATAACTTCTGTAGTCTTTCTCTGGAAAATGAATAAATCATTCAAGTGGAAATACTCAAATAGCTGGGCACATATCCAGATACAGTATGCCTAGCTTAGTGGCAAAAACTCACGGCACACATCCTGTATTGTCAAGGACACTGAATGTTTTGGCTGCCCTAATAGAAAAACAATAATTCAATCATGTATTATAAAGGAATTTCCTGGAGACATTTGGCTTTGCTCAATCACCCTATTAGACTTGTTCTTAATGTGGAAGAACGGCCCACTAAATTCATTACATACATTAGACCAGATATGTTTATTTCTAGATGGGTTTCCGTAAGGTGGTTGAAATGCCTAAAAAATACATTTTGAAGATGCCTTTATATGTAATAACAACAGCACAGTCTTGCACCACTGTATGCTCAGTAATTGTTTCTCACAGTGGAGGGGCACGTTTAACACAACTAGCTATAAGTATTTTATAAATCAACAATAACAGACCCACGGGGTTAGGATCATTGTTTTATTTTGCTGGCAGGGACCTGCAGTGTGTCAGATGTTATACAAAGACAAGAGAGAATGTGTGAGGAGATAGTTATGCTAATATTTTCCCCTTCCTCTCTGGAGTAACTGCCTTAACATTACACAAGTTGATGTGTCCTCAGCTGTTCCAAATTACCTACACCTGTTGGATCTGGCACATTAAATAAATACCCAATGAAACATAACTGCTAAAACCCTTTTCCTTAAATGTTCTTAAAGATCAGCATCTCACTTGTTTGTAAAGACTGTCTTATGCTGCTTGACTGTCTTCCAACAGTAAGTCCACAGATGTCACTGAGCTCTCAGAGTTCACAGGGTTTAACTTTTCAGGGTCTTTTAGATGTTTCCAGTCACCCTCATCTCACGAATGTGCCATGTACCCTGCTGCTCCTGTCTGCCCTGGAGACCTGTGCTGATGTGGCTGGTTGGCCAATGGACCAATTGTCACTTCACGATGGAGTTTCAGCCTGAAGAAAACTTTCTCTGCTGATGTTCATCATCCCACAAAGCAGCTGTTCATACACCATGCCTTCCATTCTCAACCCTACAGCCAGCCCAAAGCTCACCCTATGACATGCCCCATACCACCCATTTCCCTCCAGGAATGCCCATGTGCAGCAGGCACTGTGACGCATAGAGCCATAGAATCATTCAGGTTGGAAAAGATCTCTGAGATCACCAAGTCCAACCCATCCTGACTGTGCCCACTAACCACGGCTCTCAGTGCCACATCTCCATGTTTCTTGAACACTTTCAGTGACAGTGATTCCACCACTCCTTTGGGCAGCCTGTGTCACGAGTCTCACGGAACAGGTCCTCCATAACAGAATCAGGGATCAGTGCTGTTCCTCCCTCACCACCTGAATTTCAACTGTCCTGCATCCCTACATCCAGGATTTTTTAAGAAGTAATAGCTCATGTGATTTTGCAGTTCCTTTCCATTTCACGTCCTCCTGTGGAAATTCCTGATCTCTGATTTTTTTGCATGGCCAAGTGTGTAGCAGAAATGCTAAGTCGTGGCTTGAAGCAGTGATTGAGCACCTAGTGGGAGGCAGGGTCAACCCATTGAAGCTCAGGTGCATACAATGCAATGCAATGCAATGCAATGCATTGCACTGCACCTGAGTGACCAGAAGGGGTGAAGCCAGGATCCATCCCTTCCCAGACCTCATTTAAGGATGGGCAGTGGAGGTGAGGCTGTCTTTCAGGAGATCTCTACCTATCTGCAGCCTTCGAAGGTAAGTAGTTTTTCTTCTTCTTTTGTTTGATCTGGGAATACCATGGTAGTGCCTTGCTCAGCTGGATGGGGATGGGTGCTGCAGGAGTGTCAGTTCATCTGTCTTGCTGCTCTGTAGAACCTGAGAGGTGGCAGCTTCATGGCAGCGGACTTAATGGTGCAAATACAGATATCCATCAGTTACCCAGCTCCCATTCACACACTGACTGACTGCAAGCTGTCAGTTCAGCAGTGAGAGAAAGCTGAGAAAGCTGAGAAAGCTGAGAAAGGCTTACTATTCTTGGATCTGTCACAAAAACACTTCAAGTTGTCACAGTGCTTCTGTCTGAGAAGAAACAGAGGCATCCAACGCTTCAGCGGTGCCAATGCAAACAGTTTCTTAATAACCTACTCTGACATTTCCCATAATGATATCCCTGGACCTGGCTTTGCACTTCAGAGCACGTATGCTATCACATTTCAAACATATTTACACTTCATGTGCACTCAAACATGCCTACTTTGCTTTCATACATGTAATACAGTATCACTTTCCTTAGTCTACAAGGTTTGTAACTTCACTGGTGCATGTGTGTGCCTTCTGCATGCTTAGAATCTATAACTATCCAATGTGTGCTGACACTGTTTATCTAATGTGTTGCTGACTGGAGGCCAAGCCTGGAGCTGTGAGATATACCTGCAGAGCACTGCTGTGTACATGGAGAGGCATGTGATGTTCTAGGCTGCTGAGCGGCAGCCCTGCAGCAATCCTGCACACTGCTTTTTGGGAGCAACCCTTGGGCATCCTTTGCCATGCCCTGTTGTGCCTGAGTTGTAGTTTAATGCAATGTGTGTTTGAACTGCCTCTAGAGGACTAGAAAATGTTAAAACACACATACCATAACATTGGTATGTCTATGTATGTTTGTATGTACGGTAAACTCCTCATCTATCAGTTCCAAACCTTGAGGTTGGGAATATCACAGTTATTGAAAGCTCAGAAAGGACAAGCACAAGTTCTATTTATAACGCATTGCTGTTTGGTCTCCTGTGGTGCTGCATCCCGTCTCCTGCTCTTAGAGCCCTCAGCCCTTTGTTCTGTGCTGATGGAAATATTTTCATACAATTTCAGATGTCCCACTGGGATGGTTCATTGTAGTTGTTACATTAATCATTCCTTCCTTAGAACTTGTAATATTTCTAACTCTAGGCCCGTGATGATAGTCATCCTCCAGCTGTACATCCGTACATTCCTAATTTTCCTCACCTTTCTTCTGCCAACATCCTCCTTTTCCCATCATTTATGATATCCAAAGCAAAAATGAGGAACTGAAGTTTAGATTTCAACCAGATATTCCCTCATGAAATTTTTCTGTAGAGCAGTTACTTACTCTGTTTACAAAAAGTGGAGAAAACCTGATTTAAAAAAAGAAGCGAAATCACTATTTAGTATGCTGTCAAAACTAGGTAATAAATTGTTGCTCTTGCTACAGGGAAACTCGCTATATTTTCCTACCTTGTACGTTTTCCAACTTTTTTCTCCTCCATAACTAATAACGCATTGCTGGAGAGCACAGCCTCTCTGCATAAAGCTCCACAGACATACCGAGATTGTAGACCGCATTTCTGATTTCCCGTATGTTACAGAAATACGGTATCATGCCAATTACTTCAGGGGGAATGACTCTGGATTTATACTGCTGTATCTGAGATCATAATTTGACTCCCTGTGAGTAATTGAGGTCATGTGTCTTCCTTTTTAACTTCACCATTGCCATGCCTACGCCTCCCGCTGCAGGGTGAGCAGCTTGAACCATCCCAGATGACTGAGTCATGAGCATTTTTTCTAGATGAATACATGAGGGTTTATAGAAGAGCAAGTAATTGCTCTTTGTGTGTGCCTGAGATATTATTTCATTAAGCAAACTACTCCCTGCTCGTGCAGAAGCCCTAAGATCGTGCAGCTGCTTGTGCCAAATTAAGTTTTTCTTAGGGTTAGAATGCAAAGTCAAAACTCTTGGGTCCTTTTTCATTAATATGCTCAATTTCTGACTTTGGACAAAGTCCCCATGATCTCTGTGCATCAGTTACCATCTATTCAGTGGAGCTCAATCTCCCTTTGTGAGGGAACAGATGTGGAAGCCCAGCATGTGGGGCCAAACCCTAACTTCGGCTCTGTGATGTCACTGGGGGAAGTCGGACATGGTGTCAGTTTGTGTCTTTATCTCTACCTCTCTGAGTCAGTAAAACATTCTCTGATAAAAGCTGCCCTATAAACACAAAGTGTTCCTGTGACTCAGGTTCACTTTTGCTTGGTCACAGATCACACATCTCAGTGTCCTCGCTGATGAGGTAGGTGGTTATTGCAATACTCTTTCCTACCTCCTAACACCTGAGAAGAAATCACTTCTGCTCTTACACTCAGGGCACAGCAATCCACTTACGCTTTTGACAAGAAGGAAGTCATTAAAATCTTCCTACACTGCACCTGCACAGGGAAAACCCATCACACCTTTCACTTTATTTTTCTTCCAAGGGAAGGACCTCAGCTTTTGGGACTGAAGGCACTTCTCTAAAGCCACAATCAGCACAAGAGAGAGTGAGTGCATGGGGAAACAAAGTCCCCTTCTCCATAGAAAGAAACTGAATAAAAAAGGGAAAGAAGGGAACTAAGACTTCATGCTGCTGTTCACGGGATGCTGTTAGAATAAAATCACTGCATTTTGAGAGAAAGCAGAGCATTACCAGTTACATTTTTGTCATCGATTTTGAGAATATATTCTATCACTTTTGTGCATGTGTAAGTGGCCATACAACCTATCAGCATCTAGCAATCTGTTTTGTTTTATCCCTATGGTAGCAGCTTATCCTCCCCATATATTACACTTTATCTATAGTAATCAAGGTTAGTGATAGAAAACTGCACTTTGTAACCCCAGGCAGCAGAATGAGATCCAACCAAGCAGCGCTGAGCCCCACACCCTCAGTACATGCATGGACACTCCTTACCTTGCTCCAAGCCAGTCCGGAGCCACCAACACCAGATGTGTTCCAGAGACCTATTAGTGCACACTAGAAGAGCATATTTATGATACCGCAAATATTTAAGTGTGGTCTCTACAAGTGGGAGGAGAAATTGCTCTCTCCAAAAGTTTTTTGGCTACAGGATTTCCCTATCTTGCCAGCCTCCCTGTGTTCCCCCCGTAGCTGCGGGTTTGTTGGGAAGGCCTCAGATAATCATCTGGCATCTCTTACAACGCTCATAAAAAGAGCTGGTGAGAGTTTCTTACATTTTATCTTAAGTACTCAAGTTTCCATGGGACAAAGTAATGCTTCCAGAAGAGGAGGGGAGCGTGCAGCTGATGCTTAAGGTTCGGGAGGTCCTGCCAACGCCTTGTGGAGAGCTCTGGCCAGTTCTGTCTCTTTGCTTTCCTGCTAGGAAGGTTTGTCTTTACTAATCTATAGTGTGATTTTTGAAATGAGGCTTATGAAATATGACTTTAAGCTTGATATTAAATCTCCTTTTTAGACTGATAAATGGCTTTCTGGCAATATACTTCTTTACAGAAGGGTCACCTTTTCCCCTAGCTTGAGCGAAAGCCAGGCTGAGCCTCTGTGAAATCGAAATGATCTTTGTCCCAGAGTTTACATCTTCAGCTGAAAACAAGGGATCAGATTCCCTGCCTCAGGCTGAGTGGCTTTACCCTGCAAGTAATCCTATTGAAACCAATGGGACTACTTGCAGAGCTGAAGGATGTGTTGGCACAGCGTAAGGGCTGCTGGCTGTGGTTCCAGTCTCCATTCACACACACTGTTTACTGCTCTATTAAAAAGCTTCCAGCACCTACAGCCACTGCATGCAGCGGGACAGAAGTGCAGTAGCTTTCTCAGGCATAGAGAAGACACAATGACCAAATGGTGCAGGTCTGGTCATTGCATGTTCTGGGTTTTCTGGTTTTTGGTTTTTTGTTTTTTGTTTTTTTTTTTTTTCCCTTCATCTTTTCTACCTTATGGAATGGTAGAATCATAGAATGGCTTTGATTGGAAGGGACTTTAATGATCATTGAGCTCCAATCCACTGCCTTGGGCAAAATTATCAACCAGTAGATCAGGCTGAACATGGGACAGATCCCATATGACTCTTTCCTGAGCAAATTCATCTGAGTAACTGAAGTACCTGTCTTGTGCATGACACCAATATATCTCTGCATGTAATGTCATTTCCTCATGGCATTAATATGGTTCTGCATGTAAGCAAAGAGAAGGCAAAAAGGAGCTGCGCAGAAGACCTCCTTGTGTTGTCCATTAGCTTTCACTAAAACTGGCCTGCAAATTTCAGAGTGGAAAAATTTTCCACTGGCAAAATGCCAGACTGATTAAATCAAAATGAACTTCCAAGCAGAAATCAGATGAGTTTCTCAGGTTTCCAATGAGCTCAGTGGGCTGTGAGGCTGCTGCTGAGCCTGGTGATGCAAAGAGCCTCTGCTCAGTCCTGTTAGACCCTCAGCTCTGTTAGATAGCTGAGAGCTCATCACCACTATATTTATCCAGGTATATCAAGCAGTTCATCAAGCTGATGTAATCCACACCAGCCTGGTCTGCTGGGCTGGGTCAGGATGCTCTAAGGCCATGCTTTGCTTCTCCAGAGCCTGCAGTGGAGTTCAAGAACCCAAAGCTCTGCTGCTGAAAACAACTGGGCTGCCCTGAACACCACTCACTCCAAACTGGTTCAAAACACTCCAAAAATTACTCCAAAAAATTGAGGCTGGCATATAAATAACCTGGGGACCCCTGCTTGCCCATAGGGGATAAATCTTGGATGAGTCCAATTGTTAATTTCTAGAAGTCTCTACTGAGTATATATGATTTCTCTAAGATTTTCTTTCTTAAAAATAGATAAATAGTCCCCCTCCTTTTTTTTTTTTTCTCTTTTTTTTCCCTCCCTGGTGCCTCATTTCTTCTATTCCTATCAGATCACCTCCCTTCTTGTCTGTGGGGATGCCAGCAGAGCAAAAATATCACAGATAAAGATCTTTTCATCCTCCATCTCAGTTACCTCCTTACTGCAGGTGTACCAAAGCAGACCTTCCTCTCCCTCCATATCTATGCAATTGTCCAGCATGATAGAGGTGCTCTACAGAGAATCAATCTTTAGTGAGCTTTCTTTCTACTGCTTGTAAAAATTTATAATATGTAGGATAAATATCTCTTCCCCAAGAATGTAGATCTGGATTGTTTTTTAGTACAGAAAGATGGGGTAATGATCGGATGGTCCTTAGCTCCCACCTGAGGTCCCCCAGCCCATGATCCTGGACATCCTCTTGCTCCATACTGGCCTTGGTGTTTCTATGCTGACATTTATGTGATGTCATTGCCCAAAAAAAGTTTCTTCCTTTCAATGCCAAGGTCTCTTCCCCTGTGAAAAGTTGGCAATGCAAGACAAACACTCGTGTGTATGCTGCCCTGCATTCGTATACATGGTGACAGGCTTCTTGCTATGCTGACTTAATAAAATGAGCTAACAAGTTCTCATGAACAATATTAATATCTAAAGTAGTATTTCATTCTCTCCAAATTAAGATGGTTTTTGTTTTGCTCTCGTAAAAATCTGCTGGTACCCTGAAATGGATCAGTAGTGACATCCAGTGGCCACAACCTGAGACAGCTGTAGCAATTTTGGTTGTGCTAGAGCAATTTGGATTTGTTGCTACTTAGAGGTATTGTGAATTTCTTTTCCTTGGAGCCCTCGCTCTGCTCTGCCCCCACAATGGAGTATTCTTGCCCCATTTGGGCTGAGCCTTATTTGCTCCACAAAGAAGTGAGTTAAAATCTTATGGAAGAACTTGGATTACCTGCACACATCACCAACTTGCCGGTGTCACCAGCACCATCACCACCATCAGTTTTCTTAAAGGGCTTTGGGACTCTTGGATGATTTTTTTCTCTTTGGCTTCTTACCTTCTGACAATGCTGTCTGAACAAAGAGGCTGTTTTCACCGTATAGAGGTTTTACAGATTCAAGGTTTGTGTATGAAGGGGTCAGGAAACAGCTGATAATGGTTGGTTGGTTGTTTGCCTGGTTTTGAGGGGATGTGTATGAAATACACAATTTCCCAATGCAGACACTGATTAAAACTTTAGCAGCACTATTTTCATAGTTTTAGAAGAGGTACGAGATCTTCTAGCCCAACCCCTTCTTGGCAACCCTACTTCATGAGTGATTTTTTTCTTATTGTTATCTCAGTGTTCCAACCCACAAAGTGCTAAATACAGCAGAGCACATACCTCAAGCATCCAAACAGCTTCCTGACCTTGAGCAGCCACATGCACACACACTTTCTTGGATCAGAGCCACACTATTTCACTTCTTGCTGATCCAGGATTTCAGAGTGACTCGGTTGCTGATCAAGAATATGCACTGGGCCTCCGAGTCGTGAATCAGCTGTTTCGTGGGATTCAGAATATTTGGAGAGCAGCTTGCTACTCTTGCTTACTGTGTTAGAACATACCTACCAGCTCTGTGTGCAGCCAGGAACACAACACATCAGCACCTACGCACAGAATGCTTTCTACTTACTAAATGTGAAACTGGAAATTCTCAGCTCTCCCTGAAGAGACAATATGCCTTTCTTAACCAAAGTGCTGACGCTGTGACTCTGTAAATCCTCAGTAGAATAGTGTTTCTCACTTGCAATGTAAGAAGTTAAATTTACAGACGCCCTGACAGCCTCCTGCCTCTTGCTGAATTCCAGGCTGAGCTGACTGCTGCGGTTCAGCCCAGGGTTCAGGCAGATAATCACGTTACTGTTGGGTAAAGAGCCGCTGTGTGTTCATTGAGGCTGGGGGCTCAACCACACGTGTACTTCCAGACCCTCACAAACACATGGCAAAAATGCATTATCTTAAATCTTTTTTTTTTTTTTTTGCTGACATGTCAATGAACACATTTTTCCTCAAACACGGGACAGGCCAAGAGCATCTGGCTCCACTGACACACGGTAAGTAACTCATTACACTGCAGGAACTGCCTTGCTTTTGAACCCTGAAATGCTCCTGCCTGTTTTATGACGCTCATAAGCTCACTTGAGTCAGGGCGTTACACCAAGGCGCTTGAGCACTGAGCCAAACCTTCAGCCCATAGCTGTGGGAAGTGTTGGGTTAAAAGCCCTGTTCATTACTTGCTGTTTGCTTTTAGAATGTGGATGTTTTGAGAAGCGACAAAGTGTACGGAGTCTAAAAACGCACATATAGAAACTAAAAAGCATGGGCAAATAAGCCAGCCCTTCAGATCCTGCTAATACTTTTGTGAGATAGCAGGACAATAAACCATCCAATCAGCCCGCTCAGGGTGGGGGCTTTAGGACACTGTGATGACAGTTGTAACATGTGACTTTTTGTTTTGCGATTATAAGGATGGCTCTCATTTCTTCCCTTCTCCCATTTCCTGTAATGCTTGTTTACTTACTTAGTAATGCTAGTCCTCCTTCAGGATTAAAAGATGCTAAGGCTCCAAATAGGACACAGATGGCAGCAAGCTCATATCATTTAATGCTAAAGCACCAAATGCTTATAATTATTTTTATTCTGCTAGTACTTAGTCATGTTGTAGATCATTCATATTAATTTCTAACAAAGACAGGTATCTTCAGAAAATCATTACTCTGGTTCTTTCAGGAAAAAAATGGGATCATTTCTTAATTAATCATAAATATTACACCCAAAAAACTTCCAATATTACAGTAATAAAGTTACTATCTCTCTCTTACTGTGCTGAACAGAATTCTTTATCCATAAGTCTGGTTCTTGCTAAGGAAACAGAAGCTATTAAACAGTGACTGCCTCCATATACTCTGAGCCACTGTGTGAGCCATTGCCTGGGTAGCCTGCTGTAACAGGGTTTTAAACATCCCATGAGCCAGCACAGATTGCCACTGACATATGTCAGATTTTTCAGTAACATCTGAAAAAAATACCAGGAAGTAATGGAGGAGTTAGAAGTGGAAAGTTTTATGTAATCGCTGCCAGGTTGGGTAGTGAAACTGGTTGAATGAGAGGAAGGAAGAAAGAAATAAGGGAGCAAGTCTGGTCTCTAGCTTTTTTTTTTTTTTTTTTTTTTTTTTTTAATGAGACAGTAAGTCTGGTAGGGGTGAATCTGCCATCCTATAGGAAATAATAGGATTAAACTTGGCTGAACACAGTGCAAATAGCGAGATTTTCTTTCTTGGAGGTTGGAGCAGGCCTGGCAGTTCACTAAGAAATCAGACTCGAAAGGCGTGGTTGGATTATTATATTATTATTGTTATTTCAAATCTCTGGTATGGATATGGTCCTTAGGTGACACATCTACAGAAGAAGTATAGAGAGTGGCCACTGACCGAGGAGATAAAAGGCAGTGAGCTGGTGATGTATTGCACTGTCTGGGAATGTGGTGGACTTCTTGGATGCTCCAATCCTTCTCCAAGCCTTGAGATTGTTGTGGAGAGGAGGAAAGATCACTACTGCTACCTGATGTTGGAGATGCAAGACCTCTTTCTTAATTTTTTTTATAAATACACAATATAGCACTGCCCAGCTCCCTTGACAAGGTCAACTTGTGTTGAGTACAACTGGAACAATAAAACTGCATTGTTATCTGTTTCATGTAGGCACTGAAAAGACAAGTACCAAACCTAAGCAGGGGCAACTGGTAGCAATACAGTTATGTTAGTAGGGCTTGAGTTCATTTTTTGCTTATTGCTCCTAAAACTATCACCAAAAAAGAAAATAGTGTTTGTGAAAAAGAAACAGCACCTGAACTGCTCTTTTAAAAGTTATTTTATTTTTATTTTTTATTTATTTATTTGTTGCTGTGCCAGAAAGCTCTGTTCCATTATACACTGGAACTCCAAATAATGTATGAGTATTCCTCGAGAAGAAAATGCAGCACTGACCCTAAGGGCCATATAAGGGGACCAACCCAGATCCCAGTGAAGAAATAAGAGGAATATAAAGGGTCTGGTAAAGCACATAATCATGAACTAACCTAAGCTAGAAGAATCTGTGCATCTATCCATCAGTGTCTCAACTATTGAGACAACTGGGAAATAGGTTAGTTGCTCTGTGCTGATGTCAATGCCACCAGTAGAAGTGGGTCCCCTAAGGGAAGTGGGGGTGAGTGGGTTCAATGCTGGTTTTTCCTGGACCTCTCACAGGTTCTTCTGAATGCAAAAAGATGTTGGTTTTCATTTATTTTCTTTCCATTAACTTCTTAGAACCTCTGTCATTAAAAACAAACAAACAAAAAAAAAAACAACAACCAAAAAACCAAAAAAAAAAAACCAAACAGTTCATTAACTACAAGTGAGGGAACTTAACTGAGTGGTGGAAAACATAGTCATGCTCTTCAAAAGATGTACAGAAATGTGGATTTCACTCCCTAGCAAATGATGCAGTTGCCTCATTAGCTACAGATGAAAAAAGGCATCTGATGCTGTCTAGTTTTTTGCATGAGGTCAAGCTTTCTTGTGGTGGTCCTGACTCAGTGGGGGCTCACTCTGGGGCAAGAAGAGGGAAGAAGCTGAAATATCTCTTCATTGCAATAATTGCTTGAGTTTGCCTACACAACTATAAAGCCTTCCTGTTAACATCAATAAGTAGTACTGAAACTAAGCATTCAGACAAGGTATAATGGCAGGTTATTGCCTATGAAGGAATTGCACTTAGGTTTTCCGGTACTTTGTTGCTAGATTTAGTGTTACATTACAGGAAATCTGAGTGGACAAACGTTGGCAAGACATAACGATCTAGCATTATTTACTGTTCTATGCTCTGACTTTCTGATGCTGACTTATTTTGCATAAAATATGGGCTTTGTGTCTTTCAGTATACTCAAGAAGTACTAAGTTTTAGAGCCCACTGTTCTGGAAGGTGTGTATGGGGGATGAAGGTCCAGTCCATACGTGATAAGAAAAGATGGAGTTCTCCCTCCATTCTTAACCTACGTGAAAATATATTTTCTTGTGACTGTCCTCTCAGTTCTAATAGTGTCTATTTGGATCTACATGTCCAGCAAACTCTTGTGTTACTCACTGGCATCTTAAGGCACTTACTAATAACAAGTTAGCAAGTTTTCCTCCTTGTATTTCATCATTGTAGACAATAACACGCACACTGTCAGTAGACCAGCTGAAGACTTAGATGAGCTAATGAGCAAGCAGGTGCCAGCTAAAACAGGATGAACCAAGGCAATGCCAAAAAAAAGTCAGTCTTGTTCTCAGATAAAAGTAAGTAAAAAAAAAAAAAAAAAAAAGCATTAAATTCATTGAGCATAAAATCTTCAGATGATAAGAATCAGCTATTGCAAATTCCCATCATTCATCAGGGATTCTGGACTACTGAAGCATTCAGTACAGCAGTGGTGTTGCTGAGTACAGTTGCTGACAGTTGGGCCCCACGTGTGAGCGGTGGGCTATGGAGAGATGTGCTTGAGTGAAGATATGCATTCCTCAGAAAAGCTGTGAATCTGACATCTTAATAGCTAGCAAGAATCATTTTTTACTGTTTACCAGAACTGAGCGTTTCTAAATGCTTGCCTATGCTACAAAAGGGTTCTTCGTAATGCTGCAAAGTGGGATAAAAAGGAAGTGTGAAGCATGAGTCACTAAGCCACAGGGAAAGAAAGTGCAGTGTGAGAGACCGCAGCACCATCACTTGGCCTGTGGCCCTTTTGATACAGCACAGCACAGCACAGCACAGCACAGCACAGCACAGCACAGCAC
>NW_024884722.1:6159336-6297979 GCF_019232065.1 Centrocercus urophasianus
CACAGCACAGCACAGCACAGCACAGCACAGCACAGCACAGCACAGCTTCCTACAGTGGAACCTGAACAGGGAGCTGCATTCAGCTCCCCCAACAAGAACAGAGGTCAAGGGTATTTATTCGAGCTGTCCCAGATGTGCCCACATGACCTTCATTAACAAATTATCTAAACAGCTTGTAATTTTCCTAAGTACATTTATCAGGTGTGACTTGAAGTCTTACAGAGCTAAGCTCAGTCTTTTCATAGGATTTGGGTAACAGCAAACTATGGAGGATGGGAAGCAACTTAACTGAGTCTGAGGTGAGAGTGAGGGCAGGAGACCTGGTGTGGCTACTTATGGGACTGTCCTTTGTGTCTGATAACCAAACAGTTACAACAATGTACTTAAATGTAGGGATGGAGCAGGCTCCAAATCCATCCAAAAGCTGGAGCCCAGGTACAGACTAACAGGCTGAGCTCAAAGAGTGAACAAGGTGGGAAGAAATCTATTTCTGTAGATAATGCTTGTGACAAAAAAAAAAAAAAAAAAAAAAAAAAAAAAAAAAAAAAAAGTAACACCAAATACATATGCACACACACACATAAAAGCCAGTCACAGGCAGTGATACTATCAATATTGCTACTAAAAGTAGAGAAAGTAGATGGGAAAAGTCAATGGTGTGTAGCAGAGCAGCAATAGCTTTTTAACAGACTCTCTTCACTGCTTTTGTGACCTCTTCCTTCACCTAAACTGGAACCTGTGCATGCTCTTAAAGGTGACTATCTTGTGCCAGGTGAACTGTTTTTGCCAGTAAATGCATCTTGTCAAGAAAAAATACTTAGAAACACACTTGTTATTGGAAGAGTCATGCTGATGAGAGTAGCTGTAGGAAAGTAAGAAGAATTTGGCTTTGTAGAAAAGCAATATTTTCATTCTTCTGAGTGGGTTTCACAATTAACTTAGCATATTCTTGGAAATGTTCTTGACAGTGCCGTTTTAACCAAGGAGAAAACTGGCAAGATCATGTTACAGCATCAGATATACGGAGCAACTGGTGTGGAGGAAGTATTAATGCCCACAAATCTCCTATGTAAAATCACGGACTTGCCTATGAACCTACAGTGAAGCAAGCTTCATCCAGCTGCTCTCTGGCATGGATCCTGAACAGACCTTGCAGTTGGTCCTACATCTTAAGTTACTCTTCTCCTCCCCCACACGCTGTTAGTAGCTGTACCCATTACATTAAGCATTTACAGAGCTGCTGATGGCTGCGCTTTTCCTAGAGATACAGACAGCTCAGCTAAATGCCATTGATGGGCTCTCCTAGGCTTTCCCAGTAAAACGCTCCAGCTAAAGGTGTAAGAGAAAAGGGTGAGGCAGTCCTGAAGGAGAACTTCCTAGATGACTGCAATCCAGAACAGAGTAGTAATGAGCACCAGGATGCACCTCTTTGTGTACGTTAAAGGACTCTGGTCCTTCCTAAAGAGATATGGGGTAGAGCTCATTTTTACTTGTTCTGGCATTTGCTCACACCCTGTTATTGACAAGACTTCTTGCCAAAACCAGTCTCCCTCCTTATCACGTAATTTATACGTGCTTCTTTGTAGCAGTCTCTTCCTCTTTGATGTCCTTTGAGTCTAAGCCCCTCCAATGATCGAGCAGAGAGGTGTGTATATTGACAGTGCTTGTAAAAGATCAATGTGGTCTCATTCTCCCTGGGTTGTGCTCCCTGCTCCTCCAACTCAGTACAAACTGAGACTGTTTTAGGCATTTAAGCTAATGAAAGATTAGCATTTCAGAAGTCTGTGAACAAAGTCCAGAATTTTGTTGTTGTTATTTATATACTATTTATACACATATTTATATACTATTAGCAAATCCAAGACTTGTGCAATATATGCTTGTGTTACCCTTATGTCATTCCTGTGTACTGCAGTGTATAAATTATTCCTATTGGCCATTGCTGGCTGTGTCTTGAGAAGGTAGCACTGAAAAGGAAGCACTTTCTGCTCCTTTGCAGAAATGCAGCAACTACACTAAATACAGCTCTGAGCTTAGCCTGCTTTCTGCTTGATTCAGCTGTCTAAGATCTGCATTTCTCCCTGAAAATCACTTTGCCTTCTGTAGGGGTGAGAAACCAGGGGAAATGACAGGACTGGCTTTAGATAACAAAGAAGAATGCCAGGTATGAGGAGGTCTGGAAACCCATGCCAGCCTTAAATCAGCTTTATGTTTGCCTCAGCGGGGGATGAAGTTCTTGGGAAACAGGTCAGAAGGACAGGCATGCAAGGGAAAAAAACAACAACAACACGCTACTTCATTTCTCAGAAAAAGAATATTATCTCTCTTCCTGCTCCTCCTCCAGAAGCAGCCATTTCTGATTCCTGAGATAAACACAACTGTTTTTTCTGTTCCTCCTTCCTTTCCCAAGCTCTGTTTTCATAGCTTCTCCTCTGCTGCAGTGCTCATGGGCAGCTGGGAGCTTGGGAAGGTGCCTTCCAGCTTCTTCCTCCTCCTCATCACCTTACCTGTTCCTTTGTCTCCCCAGACCTCAGCAGAGTGTGCCAGCATAGCCTCTGTGCTATTCTATTTGCTGTTCTATTTGTTTTCCATTGATTGTGTAAAATCCATTTGAGGGCTCAGGTATTCCTCACTAATTTTGCTGTATTTTCTTATTCCCCTACTCCTCCTGAGAGAAGAGGAAGTTTTTACAGGTTAATTTTCCAGACCAGCTGCATGCCAATAAACAGTTACACAATATTTACTTACTGCAAAGGAAAAAAGCCTGCAGTAATCTATGAGGGGGGGGAAAAAAAGTAGGGATCATTTTTTCATGCCTCAACAATGGAGTTCTGCTGGATGAGCTCACAGCAGCATCTGCAGTGGAAACAGTTAACATTTGTGTTTAAAAAAAAAAAGGATGAACATGAAACTAAGGTGGAACATTTAAAAATAACTGTTCTTAATGTTGCTACGGAGACTTTTATTATAGACATAGTACGTGATGTGCATTGATCACATTCCACATAGGTAGCATTTCTCACTCAGACTAGTAGAAACTGACAGTTCTCCCACTTGTACGAGACAGTATGAAGAAGCATGCAGGTCATGGTAGAGAGGTGTACTTGAGTTTTCAACTCTTAAAAAACTGTAAGTGTGCAGTTTTAGTATGCTATTGACTGTTTCTTGCCCTTGCAGATACCCTTTGTTTAGTACATTTTGCCTTTTCTATAGCAGAAGTGTATAGGGTTGTAGCAATGCTGGTGATAAACATAGTGATCCCATCATAAAAATAAGGGCTATAATTCATGTGGTTGGCACTGCACGCATTTACAGCTTTCTGTTAAATCTTAGTAGTTTCAATACATTACATTCAAATAAAAAAATATATTGACTGCTTGAAAGATTGCATTTGCCTTTGAGCTGGCTTGATTAGACCATAGTATTGAAGGCAGAAAACGCATTGCTTGTGCTCATGCACATAGACTCCTTTATAAAAATGCTGTTGAGAAAATGCTGCTGATTGAAAGCTGTTAAATCAAAATCTTGGCCAAAAAAAAAAGAAAAAAAAAAATAAAAAAAAAAAATTACCGTATTCTAAGCTTTGCTCATTCCAGTAAAAATAACAGTGGATAGAAATGCAGCCCTCAAAGAACTTCAGTTTCACTTTTATATGACAGTTTTCATCTCTCTGAATTTTTTAATATTGACTTGGATTAAATAACCTCGTATGGATGAGAAATTTTTTGCAGATTCAGGAAGCCAAGCTTCTTTGGGGCTTATTTCATAGAAGTTTTAAATTTCATATTGAAAATATTTACTTCAATTTTTCCATTTGTTAGACAGACAGCTCAATAAGTAAATTCAAGTAGAAGTGTGCAACGCAGCACTTCAGGCAGCTGTGGTTTCACAGCCGTGCTTTTAAAACTGCTGGAATAACTGCAGCTGGTGGGTAGAATTTATAACTGATTTGCTGAGGTACTGAGGACAGCAGACAGGTTCCTCCCTTCTGTCAGCTTGCAGACCTGAATTCTCCCTTCTCAATCGTCCACCCTTCGGTACATTACTGAAGCTACAAGAAGAGAGCCTGCCTTAAAATGGGAAAATTATCCTTTGATTAAGAATGATTTGAATTTTTTTCTCTGTCAGAAGTTTGGAACTGAATGTGAAGGACAAAGGTTTAAATCACACCACTGCCAAGGGTTTTTATCTACTATTTTTACAGATAATCCGAATGGTAGAGGGAAAAAAAATATCTCAAAGTAATATTTCTCTTTATTATTGTTAATCTTCTCCTTCTCTAGGCAGTTCATTTAGCCCATTCTCCTAAAGTCTTATGCCTTGTATAATTATGCTTATGTACAAGCTGTGTAACACAGCATTCCAAGCGGCAAAATGCCTGTGAAACTACAAGGCGCTTTTGCTCTTCTAAATGACAATTTTCAGGATGAAACATGAGGTAATGTTCGTAGGTGCATTCAAATTGGGCTCATATTTTCCTTGCTTTGAACAAATTCTGAACAGAAGCAGCACAGTATAGTATGAAACCAGACTATTAAATAAACTGTAACAGGATGAAGGCAGGAATAGCAGCATTGTGCTTTCTCAGCATAAATCTATTACTGATAGTTCTTATGAAGATTTCAGTAATGCAGCTATTTGTCTTACATAGCTGGGCAGAGTAATACAAATATGATGCTGGGGTGTACACAGTTAGGTTTGCAATTATTAGTTTCATTGAAAATCTTCAGGTCACGTCCTTATGCTGCTTGAATTTGTGCAAGAACACGCTGTGATAAAACTACCTGCTTAAAGGCTGGTCACATGAGTCCTCATGCTCTATCTTTTTGTTCTTTGACTCCAGAAAAATCAATACAGGTACAGGAAGCCTGTTGTAAAATCCTGTTACCAGGGAGGAACAGAAACAAGACTGTGAATTAATGTTTCTGTTTGCCATTCCCTTGCTTGCTGCCAACGGAAAGTAAAGCCAACCTGCTCCACACTCAGATGGACGAGTTCATCTCTAAAGTGTGCATCAGCTCTACAGGCATTGAGCCCTTCCACAAATTTGAAATTGTTTTTAATGCAGTTTATTGAGGCTTCTTGTGTCAGCCAAAGCCTGATTTGGAATAACCCAGGAAGAGAGCCAAGCATTAAAAAAAATTAAAATCTGAGGTTGTGGAACATCTAAAACATATTGATCATCATGTAATTATACTTGAAATGTATTAGGGGAAGTAGCTAAAACCATCTTCAGCTCTAAGAGAGCTGATGTGGGAACAGGCAAGAGGGCCTTGGGGAGGCTGCCTTATGAAGGATGGCAAAACTATTTCAGAAAATGTACAGGAAAGTTAAGTGAGTGAGTGCTAAATGACAAATGTGGTAACAACAATCCCAAACTTTTCACTTTCTGAAGATTAAGAGAGCTATCATTTACATGAAAACCAGAAGCCAGGGAAGCAGATGCAGCACGAAGGAGCATACGTGTGACAAATCTCGCGTCTGAATTAAAGAGCAGTTCCTGGACTTGAAATGCAATGGCAGGCTGGAAATAAAGGAAATCTTCCATTTGCCTTGGATACTGGTAATATAAAAAGACTGAATTTGTTACATTTACATTTAAAATGGCTTTTTTTTTCTTTTTAAATCTTGGATAAGCTATCTCAGAGCTACAGTTCCTAAGAGGAGGATCTTGTTTCATGACATAATAAAAGCCAGTGTCAGGCGAGATAGCAACTGAATCCCTAATTAAGAGACAGGATACTCTAAGCTTTAACATGAGCCTCTTCAAGTAAGTATCCAAAGCACCTTTACGTCCAAAACATTAAGCTCTCGATTAAACAAGTATAAAGTACTTTTGATGATAATTAAAGATGAGCTTCAGTCAAAATACTGGCTTTATGCTAGGGCCAAACTAAATCTTGGATTTGAACCCTCATTATCATTTGTTTTGACACATTCTGATCAGAATGGATCAGGGTGGTTCTATTAATAACCATCTCAAGTGCTTTATTTGTTGCACCTAAGATGGCACAATCAGTCAAAGTATCCCTGGTATCCCTCACATCCTCCTTAAAAATAACTAGCAGTTGGTGAAGTGGGGAGCAGAGGAATATTGCTCATCTGAACTGTACCTGAGCGATCTGGAAATGAATACTGATCCAGAAGAGAGATGGATGACAGATCAGTTGGAAAGAAGCCTTCGTAGGGAGCAATGGGAGGTGGGGTGAGCTCTTTCTATATTGCAATCTGCTTCTTCTAAGGGCAGAATAAATACTGGGGGGAAAAGAAGACAGTGTAGATGGCATCAAAGGAAGTTTGACACGCTTTAAAACTTCAGTGTTTTTAATGAGGTTCACTCCAGTAAAATGTAGAATCACCTGATAAGTAGATGACCTTGTGCTTGGCAGAGTTCAAAGCCAGAACTGCAGGCAGTCCTAATCACTGCATTTCTTTTCTTTTTTCCTTTTTACAGATCTTCAGAACTGGACCAGATCAGCTGTAGTGCTCTCTCAATGGTAGAAGCCTGAGGATGGTTGAAAGGAAAGGATGTACCACAGCAATCTGTCATCAGTGCAACTTCCAGCAATCTTTGTAGTTAACAGACCGTAGTGGATTTTTTTTCTCCTCATGAATTTACCTAATCACTTTCTAAATCCTGTTTCATGCAATACTGTGAGAATAATCATCTAATTTTGGTCTCTAAGACAAGAAATACAAAAACAATAGGAGGCCCAGGAAAGAATGAAATTTTGCCAACCGATATTACAAAAACAGGCAACAATTACAGCATATTGACGAAGAAATTTACTAAAACCACTCATAAAATAACCCAGCATTTCCTGCTGTGAAAATGAATTTGTTATTTAGACCACATCACTGTTTTTGAAAAATCACCACCTGTAATTGCTTTTCTAAGCTTGTGACAAGGGCATTTCTCTTTTGGTGTCATGATGTCAAATTAAAAGTGTGCCTTTTCAACTGGTAACACTGTCTAGGGTTAAATAACAAATCTTCCCAAACTCTTTACTCAAAGATTTTTGCATCAGTTATAAATGAGAAGAAAAAAAGACAAATGTTTCTAGGATGTCACCAGTCTTTGCCTAGCAGTGAGAAATTCACTGTGAAGTTATGCTTCTTGTTCTCTACTACAAAACCAACTTTTACGTATTTTGCAATCCTCGTCCACTATTTCTGCTGTAATCTCTTGCAAAATGTTGAAAATTTAAAGCTCTACACTCACATGTTTATTGCCCTACAATCTGATTTACCAAATAAAAGAATATGCCCAGGATTTTCTGAGTATTTTTCTTGCCTACATATAGGTGAAATATTCCCTTTAACAAATAATTCTCACATTAAAAAAAAAAGAACAACCATGCACATCAGGTCTAACTTATGCATGTGCAGCATCCTATTTAATAATTTACAGCTGTGCAAAGAACAAGCAGGTGAGTATATTCCATACAGCTGTGTAACCAGAGTGGAAACTGAATGACTGCACGCACCTTTCTATTTATCCAGGCCTCCAGAAAATGCAAACAGTACTTTCTAAACTGAAGCCAAAGCCATAAATGCCTTGAGACCCTTTCCAGATGGTACAGAGATGAACCTTTTTTCCTGTCACATAACATGATTTTGTTTTCTCTCTCGAATCATTTCAATCCAACCTAATGTTATACAACATTTTTGCATGCCCTTTTTCCATTCGTGTTAATAATATTTGCTGCTAATTCTGATATTCTGTCCTTGTCACTGAAAATGCTGAAACCCATCCAATTCTTGCTTCATAATATGCCTCCAAGATTACACAGCTCTTGATAAAAACGTTCCTGGGAAAGGATAAAAGTGATTACTGAGCTCAGTGCTTCAGATTTTAAGCTGCCATCAGGTGCATAAAATGTGACAATTTTTCTCTTTTGCTTGTTTAACAGAGGAAAAAGCTCAAATGAAACACCTGAAAAAGGTTGTTTTTTTTTTAACCTGATGTTCCTCCTGACCCCAAACTAAAGCTGCTATTGCCTCTCTGAATATATTATTCCTTTCCTGAAAAGCCATTTAGTTGCAAATTCAAAAACTTTCTTACTGCATATGCCTGTATTAGCCATGGTAAAGGCCTGTAACAGAGCAGAGCCAATTCTGTACTAATGACCTCTCTGGTATTTCTATAGAAATGCTCTGTTAAACACCCAGGCATTTCAACTTCCAGTCACAAGACCTATAAAAAATTCATACACTGAATCTCTAGTTTCAAACCACAGCTCTGCATCATTAAGAGCTTTTCAATCCTCCCACCCCATAGACATTATGCAAGAAGGGGGGAGGGAGGCTTTATCCTCCCAGCACTTAAATTTCACATTTTCTTCTCCTGTCTGCGATTTCAACTGGCTCTGGATGGCGGTTGGTAAAAATGTGTGAGCTGAGGAGCACAGAAACAGGTTCATGTCTCATCACCACCGACAGAGCTTGAGAACACTTCGGCTTTCGAGATTTGCCCCCAACTTCTCTCATCAGCAAAGGGGCTTCTAAGGAATCCCAGCACCTCCGTGCACCTCGAGCTCTCTCCAGCGGGATTTCACTCAGAACCCACCAGCCAGCTGCTCGTCTCCGAACACCGCCCCTGGCCGACAGCCCCATCCCATCCCCCCGACAACAGCCCGCCCCGCAGCCATTCCCAGCGCTCCGTTGCCATTCCCGTTCCTCCCACCCTGGCGCATGCGCACGCCGCACAGTGACGCCATACCGCCCGGCACCGTGACGCTCCCTACGGGACCTTCCTTTCTCCGCCAATAGCATCGCGCGGAGGGCGGGTCGGCCCCGCCCCCTACGCCCCTGCCGCCGCCGCCGCCGCTGCCGCCGGGCCGCCGCGGGGTGGACCCGGATGAGGCGGCGGCACGCGAGGAGCGGCGGCCCGGCAGCCGGCAGCCTCGGGCCGTTAAGCGCGGGGCCGTGAGGGGAGGGAGGCGCGCCGGGGGGCGAGGATGCTGCCGGTGTACGCCATCCTGCTCTCGGCGCTGGCCGGCTGTCTGCTCACGCTGCTGCTGCAGCTGCTGCTCCTCTATAGGAAAGCCCCGCAGCCCCCCGGGGGGACCGGAGCCGACGACGGCCTCGTCTACGCCCGAGTCGCGGCCGGCCGCAGCCTGAAGGACTATCTGCGTGGCACCGAGTCCGCGGGCGGACAGGCGGCCCCGGAGCCGGCCCCGGCCTCGGCCCCCGCCGCCTCAGCTCCTTCGGCGGGCCCGGAGCCCGGCACCAAGCCGGCCCAGCAGCCTGAGCCCGGCCCGGAGCCTACGTCCAGCGAGGAGACGTGCCATTTCCTCAACGCCATCTTCCTCTTCCTCTTCAGGGAGCTCCGGGACACGGCCTTAGTGAGGAACTGGGTGACCAAAAAGATCAAAGTGGAGTTCGAGGAGCTGCTGCAGACCAAGATGACGGGGAAGGTGTTGGAGGGGTTGAGCCTTCGGGACGTGTATCTGGGCAACGTTCTGCCCGTCTTCAAGGCCGTCCGGCTCATCCGGCCCGTGGTGAGCAGCGAGGAGGGCTGTCCCGAGGAGTTGGGCTTTGAGGTGGACCTGGAGTACAACGGTGGCTTCCATCTGGCCATTGATGCGGACCTGGTCTTTGGCAAGTCGGCCTACCTCTTTGTCAAGCTGTCCCGGGTGATGGGCAAGCTGAAGCTGGTCTTCACCCGCCTGCCCTTCACGCACTGGTACTTCTCCTTCATGGATGACCCCCTGATTGTCTTCGAAGTCAAGTCACAGTTTGAAGGGAGGCCCATGCCTCAGCTCACTTCCATCATTGTCAATCAGTTCAAGAAGGTTATCAAGCGCAAGCACACCCTGCCCAATTACAAAATCAGGTAAGAGGTGGCCTGTGCCCAGAATATTACTTGGGAAGTGGCGTGTTGGAGTTGGTGTTATGTTCTTAGTGGGTAGAGAGAGACTTCTGTCAGTATTTCTGCATTTGGGGCGCTTGTGCATCTGTTATTGATAAAGCTTTCTATGGAGTTAAGCATGGATTTACAATTGCAACAGGTGGAAAAAGCCATCGCACTGTGAGACTGTGACAAGCCCCAAAATACATAGGACTAAGTGCTAGAAACAGGTGCTGGGAATTCTTGGATCCTGTCAGGTGTCCAACAGCAGGACTGTGGTCACCTTTGGGAAGGGCTGAAGATTGGCTCTGTGGGACAGCATATGGCTTGGGGGTGACCGCCTTCTGCTGCTAAGCCTCCTTGGCCAGAGCTGTGGCTGATGCTTGTCCAGAGAGACAAGGGTTTTGTTGCTTAATGTGAGACAGGAATAAGCCCACTCTCTAGGGAATATTTCTGGAATCACATGATAAGCAGTGTCCTCCTCCTTCTGGTTCGCTTTATTTCCTCATAACTTTGGTGAAATGTGAAAGTTGATAGGGGTAGGGGATGTGTTGCGAGTGTTGTGGTAAAGCTTCGGGGAACTTCTTGGGTTTTTTTGTTTGTTGTTTTTCTTTTCTTTTGAGGCTGAAACATTTTCTCTCTGTGAAGGCAGATGCTGCAGCACATAAAATGCAAAGTTCAGGGATGTTTCTGTAGTACAAGTGGCAGGTGGCATCATTTTGATTCCACCTTGAGTTCTGATTTGAAAAATCGATACTGCCTTGCCTCTTTCAAGGTATACAATGTTCCCCTTATCTCAAGCATCTTAACACTGGTAGGATATGATGTTTCCTTTCTCTCTGGTTCACTATTTGTCGTTCTTGTTAGGTATTCAGGAAGGATTTTTGTTTACTACATTCCTCTCCAATAAGCCTTTTCTCTGAGATTCCTCTGGCATGAGTAACTGAAAATGTCTGTTTGAAGTGTAATTAGCAGTGTCATAATTTTTAAAGCCTTTTCAGCTGGTTCTTCTACAATCTAATTTAGAAGGGTTCTCACCAAGGTGGATGTGTGAAATATCCAAGATTTGAAAGTCCCTAAAGGGCAGTAAGTAGTTTCTTAAAGTAATGCTGTGGTCCTTTGAGATTTCAGGGTACTGAATTGCTGTCTGGAAGGCCCTGGGCAGCAGTGAAACTGTCGAGCAAGGTTGCTTCCATCCTTTTACCATTTTGGAAAGAGACTGAAGCTGCTAAATGTGGAAAAGAGCCCAAAAGAGAGGCTGGGAGAGCACAGCGCAGTGACAGTGAGCGTTCTCAGTGTACCTAGAAGGAGCAAGTAGAGGAAATAATCTTTATGCTCTCCAGACAAATTTCTAGCCTGTTTGTGGAAGCAATGATGATGTGCTCTTCCCCTTAGCAGCAGGAGAAAGGCTTCTTTGCTTTTCCTTTGGGAGATTCATCTGGACAGCAGGGCTTTGTTTTTGTCTGGATGTAGGGGATTGTCAATATATTTCTCAAATGTTCTGCAGCATTTGGCATGTGGGAGCCACTGGTATGTTAAAGAGACTGGAGGGGAGAAAGGGAAGAAGCAGAGCTCAGTGTTTGGGCCAGAAATGAGAAGAAGTGTATGAAGACAGGAGTTAACTGACACTGAGAACAACACAAGACACATGAATGGTTATAAAACTAAGAAGAGTTAACTTATTTTAGAACATTCTCTTTAACTTGTCAGGAGTTGGGAATTTGAGAATGCTTGAAGGGAAAGCACTGTCACAGCTGATTCTCACACTGGATAGTTGCCTTGTTTTACAGGGTGGCAGATGTTCAGTGGTGCCCATCCCATGTTTGGTGCTTTGGTCCTTTACATTTTATTTTGTGTTCTGAGTATGAAATTCTGACCCACTGTTTTGCAACAGGGGGGAAGGCAGGAGACTGAGTTTAATGCCTGTTAATGAAATTACCTTAAGTAAGGAAGACTGGATCATTGGCATTCTGACTGTTTAGAACTCTGCCTTTGACATTTGCTAGTGGGACTGCAGAGCCATTCCTTCATGGGGACCTTTAGGCTCATTATCCGTGAACCTTCCGGCTGTCCACATGGACCCAGCATTTTGTAGAGCATATTGTAAGAGTTGGTTTAGCTAGATCCCCGGACAGCAGAAGAAACTAACAGATAAGTAGTGACAGTGCACTCTTATGTGGTGGTATAGTTGAGAATTAAAGCATTCAGGCTTATGTGATACAGAGAACTGATTTGGAAAATCTAGTTCCCTATTAAAAAGATGCAGAACTTGGTATTTTTAATAGATGTACTTACATGGCTAATGTATTCCTAGAAATATTCCTTACCAAAGAGTGTAAAGAAGTCAGGACAGTTTCACAACTGCTTAATAACCTGCTACCTTACTTAAAACTTAACAATTTCTCATATACTGGGAATGTGCTTGTCCTCTCTCCATTCTTTTCATATGGTCTATATGCTTCTTGTTTAGAACCTGGTGCTTGCTTCTGTGCGTAGTTCAAAGCTCTTGCTCAAATAACTGTAAATAAATCTTTGAATAGCAGTAATTACAACCCTGTAAACAAAAGCAATTGGAGTGTAGGGAGTTCTCTTTCCAGCTGGTTAAAAGGGTTTGTTATCCTGATAGATTCCAGATTGAGTCCTCAAAGGAGTTTTAACTTTAAGATGATAAGTGGTGTTAAAATTAAAAAGATGCCATTTTTGCTGCTGTCTTTATTAGGCAACTTTTAGAGAGTTGTTGCTGTTGAATGACTTGAGAACTTCTGCCAGTAGTTGATTTTTTTTAACACTCTGTAAATAAGTAACACAGATCCCCCTTCTTGTGTTATTTAATTGTAGAATATTATCTAGAAAAAGCATATGTGTATTTTGTCTTCGCATACATAGTGGATGTCTCCTTTTGTTGCCTTCCCAGATATGTACCAATTTTTAGGCAACAAAGCAGTGATTACCAATACCATCTTCCTTCATATCATCCACTGCCAGGAGTGCATTGCACACAGCTGCAGTGTGAATGGGAGTGAGACCTCGTGCACTCCTGATGCGCTCTGGGGATCTCTGGGGGGAGGCAATGTAGAACACTGTGTCTCAGAACTCACTTAGCATAGCATGTACAAGTTTCTCTATCAAAGCAATTGTCTACTAATTGAAGAAGGAGGGATGCAGTTTGTCTAAACAAATAAGCAGTGATTTGTGTTTATTCTAATAGTGTGTAATCTCTTTGCTTTGGCCCTTGAAGAAACGTATTTATATCTGGCAAACGCTCATTTTGAAGCTGTTGCCATTCAGTGCAGAGCAGCTATCTCATATGGTAAGGGCTGATTGCATTCCTAGAAGCAAGGCTGCCAATCAAATTCAGTATTCAAATTCAGTATCAAATTCAGTAGGGTGGTTTTTATTTTTTCAGTCATTGTTGGTGAAGGGTCTGTGCAATTCGCTTGGAAATAGCAAGAATTATTTCTATTCTGTAGCTAACTTCAATGTTTTTTGTCGCTTTGCTATAGAAATATGAGCAGCTTGCTTTTCTAAACCTGTGATCTGTTAGAGAAGCATCTTGTACAAAATGTTCTTCCTTTTCTTCCAATACATGTGAGCTTTGGTTCACTCTTGAGAAAGGAGATAATCGCAGATCTGCCACTTAACCACCAGCTGGGTTCTGCCATCCCAGGATCTCTGCTACTGGCACTCCTGGATCCAGTGAGTTGCACCCACCAGCACACTTTGACCCATCGCTGGGTTCTTTATGTCGGCTTCTTTTGCTACAGATGCTGATAGATGCCAGTTACCAGCATGCAGAGTTTATTGAGCAGACTGAACCCAAGCTGTCATTTCTCATAGTATGCTCTCAAACAGTTCTGCAGAAGTAGTACCACAGACATTTTTTTATGCTGGTTTTGACTTCTAAATTGTGTCCATTTAATAGTAGGCTAAAGTGGTTAATGCTGGGCTGTGGTCACTAGCATTGTCACAGCACACTTAGTGTTTAGAGGCAGATAGCAAGGACTGTTTCAAGTGTCTGCCTTCTTGATTGTTTGTGCTTCTGGAGGTGTTACACGTTCATTTCTTAGTTCTCTAATGAGCTTACCCTTGCTCATTAACCTGCTTATTGGTGGCAACGTTGATATTTCATGCCAGGTGTGTAGTTCACTAATTACACTGTATTCAGAAGCCTGTTCTTGAGTCAGCTATAGTTCTGTTGATTTGTACAGGTTCTGATTTTCTTGTGCCAGGAGCTCTGGTTCTTTCTTCATTTTGGTTATTTTTTGTGTGTGGTTTTTTTGGGGCTTTTTGTTTATTTGTTTTTGGCTCTAGACAACTGAAATACACATTTCTGTAATACACAGGAAGAGTTTAGTATCTATAAAGGGAAAGGAGGAAGTACTTGCAATTTCCCTCCAAAAGTGAATTTCAAAGTATTTCCCCATCAGTGATGTCAAAATTCTGGCAGCCGCTGTTTTCCCCTGAGTTTAAGGTCTTACAAGTTCATCCATTTAGATCCTAAGCAGCTTAGGTATTGTCAGAGCAGTGGGGGAGTTCTGTGTATTTTAAGAACACTTTGTATCTCTATTCTGTATAGTAAAAAAGGAACTTATTTCGGTGTGGATATAAGGTTGTTTGAGAGAGTGCATTTAGCTTTAATGCATGCTGTCAGAGTGGAGTTGCTCTTTCTTCAGAAGTAATCTCACAAAGGATTACTTCAACATTTTTATATTTGATATTAATTAAGTGACCACCTGAAGTCTTTTCCAATGTGAATGATCCTTTCAGCTGGTCATTTGCAATATAATTAGTTACGTTAATTGCATTGCAAACTGCATTGTTTGTAAGCTGAAGCTCTATTGAATATCAGTGGCAAGAACCATTAGACAAACTTATCTTAATTTACTATTACAGAATGCAAGTTGAGGGTTACACAGCAGTTTCTTATTTTTGGCAAAACTGAAGCTGAGAAGTAATGCAAGTAGCTATTGATTATGGAATGTTTCTTATAATAGAGGTGACTTCATAATTTGGCAGTAGAGGTATTGGAAGAAGTATAAAATTAAATATACCTATATTATCCATAAGATGAAGTTATTCTACCCAGAAATATGCATAGTGAGCATTTCTGGTTTAAGAAATCAGCTGTAGTAGAAATACCTACTTTATAGCTTCTGCAAAGTTAGAGCATGTGGAGGTTCTTTTCCAGAGTGGATTTGTGCTGCAGTTGTGCTTTGAACCTCTCTCACCAATTAGATATGTAGGGTTGCACCTATTTGAATGATGTTTTCATTCTGCTAGAAGGAAAGAATTATTGTTCTGTTAATATATCACCGTGCCCCTGCCCATTCTAAGCAGAAAAATAAAAAATAGCCTTTTTTTAAACTGCAAAACCAAATGATAGTGCTGTGCATTGTGGTGATGTGGGTTTTCAGATTGTTCTGGAGAGGTGATGTTCTAAATGACGCCTGCACAGAGACTTGTTCTGCTGCTGACAGATTGGTGATAATTGGGATCAGTAGATCTGTCTGTAGACAGCAGTTTCATGCTTGGAAGATTATCTTTGTAGTGCATGGACAAGTAATTATTTATTTGTACAGAACATAGAGAAGTAGATCTGCTGGTAAGCTGACACATAGTAAACAAACCTGAGGCCTGGAACCTTAACTGTGTTGTTTTCTTCGTCAAAGTGCTGCAGGTACAGAAGGGAGCTGTGTACAGTACTGAGCTTTTGTGCCTTCACTTGGGCACTGGGTCTCCCTCAGAGGTCGAGGATCAAGCTGATGTTGCTGCCCAGTGAGAAGGAACACATTTCTTTTGTATTCAGCTGTTGGTTAAAATTACTTTATTTGACTGTCATAATATTTTACATTTTTTTTAATGAAAGATGAAATACAAAGATTGAAAGTACCACTGTAAAGGTAATTTATCTCAAAGCAAATATCAGTCACACAGGAGTTGCAGTACCGAACTGTAAGCATCCAACCCACCTCTGAGTTGGGATGTGAGCCAGGCAGGGAGGGGTGGTCAAGCACTGGGGCTGGGTTGTACTGAATAACTTCCTTCAGTTTCTGTGCTCTTAGTTTTCCGTGGATAGGTAAGAGCCTGGGGAAGTTCAACAGGCTGCAGTGGCAGCAGTGTAACTGTGCTGCTCCAGCCGGTGGGAAGGCTGGGCTCCGGCTGCTGCTGGAGCTGCTAGTCCTTTCATGCTATGGGGTTTCAAAAGGAAACTGCTTGTTCTGCATTCCTGCACAGATTGCCTCAAGTCACCCAGTGTGCTCCTGTGTTTACAGTTCATGTTCATGCTTGTTTGATTTAAAACTATTTCAACATTTGACTATTCTTGATATTATAGTAAACTTTAAATTTAGAACTGCTACTGGGATTAATAAGCTTTATTGCTAAAATGTGTATGAAGGGGACAATGTTACATATGTAAGTGATTTGTTAATTTAATGGATAAGCTGTGCCATCCTGATCTCTAAAATACATCAATTGCTGTAATACAAAACCATTTGCATGGTGATCTCAAACATGCACTGTTGCTGCATGAATATCACTACTTTGTAACAGTGGGTAAGTTTGCATTTTGCAATTAATGTGGCTGCCAGTTTGCATGGCAGAGGCTTGGGGTCAGTATTTTGTACAAGCATTCCTCAGGGTGACGGTGACATACTGAGTGTGCAGCTGGGGCATTTCTTCAATGGGGATGTTTCTGCTATAGTCACTGAGCTTCTAGTTAAAAACTTGCTGCTGGCATGTTGTGCATCTCAGTTCAGAGACACAAGAAAGATCCATACGAGTTTTGGAAACATTTCTTGTCGTTATTTAACTTTACTGTATAAAGATGGCAGTAATTTCAATAGCCGAATAAATCTAGGCTAAAATACAGACTGTACTCCAAAATGCTCTGTGTGAGATGAGAGAGAGGCTTTTCAACTCTGAGTTGGACTCCAGAGCGCTGCTTTTTTTCTTGGCTACTTTTTTTCTTTATTGTGCAGCTGCTGTAATTTATTTTAGCCTTAGAACTGCGTGGGAACAGCTTACCTCTATAATTTATTGATTGCACTGTTCAGCTTGTAGCTGCGCTGTTGTTCAGCAGGATGGTCTGTGAGGAGCAGTGCACTCAGCCCTCTCCATTAAAGCTTATTTGTGTAATGGAAATCATTGCTGTGCTAGAACTCCAGTATTGTTTTCATGTTTCCAAAGGCTTATCTGATATTGTAAAAATCTGTCTGCAAAAAAAGAGGATATTGCAGAGATCAGCAGATGATAGAGTTAATCGAACTGTTACACGTGCTCAGGGACTGTAGTTAACTGCCAGATATGACTAGCATGAAGTCACATTTGAACAATCAGAAAAGGTTTTTCTTAGAAGAAATTTTGTGTTTGTTGAAGTATAAAACTTGCCAAGGCAATCTGAGATAAAATTTAAAAAACATTTTAAAATATTGGGCAGAAAGTGAGAAATAATTGGTGGACGTCTAATGGGAAACACAGTACTGTATTTGTATCTTTTCCTTCACCTCATCTTAATGCTAAGCCTCAGTGAATTTTCCTACATCAGTTTTAAACATCAACATAGTTCTCTAAAATGCCCGTTCAGAAGGAAATGGGTACAGGCATTGTGGTCTGCTTTTATAATGGCACTAAGTACAAGATTATACTTTGGCACATGGAACAAAGATGTTGGTGTAACAAATAAATGATTTTGCAAACTTTGAAACCTACCCTGCCAGATAGACTTTTACACTGTGCTTAAAATATAAATGCTAAAGTAGGCTTTTACATGAATAGCAGTTGTGTAGTAAATGAGCTAAAGCATCATTCCTGCTTGCCTTAGCTAAATAGGATGAGTGGATGTTGAAGATCATAGTCTTGCAGTGACATGATAGAAGCCTTCATGGAATTGTTTGAATCACTGCTGTGAATGATCTGGTGTGGTGAACACTTCCAAAGCAATTGAACAGGGGAAATGATGCAGTCTGGTTCAGAAAATTTCACAACAGCTTGTTGGGTTTTGTTGTTGTTTTGTTTTCCTGAGTAATTCTGTATACTTCAGGCAATATGGCAGAATAAACAAAACAAAACTTCTGAGGTTGCCAAGCAAAGAGCCCAGTGGGTTACAAGGGGAGGTGGGGTGGGAACAGCAGTGTTTGTCAGTAGTATTGTTTTAAAACAATAGCACAAAAACTGAGATTTTTCTGTTATTTTGAAAGAAGAGCAAATTAGAGAAAATACCCAAATTCATTATGGACATGCTGGGAGAAGGTTATGGTAATTGGAGCAGCTGCTTCTTCCAGAGGTAATCACTAGTCACAGCTAATGTGCCATGAGTGGTGCAGGGTTTGTAAGGTGCAGGAATCCCTGCTGATAATTCATTCTTGCACCCCTTTTTGTGCACCTGGTCATCAGCAGCAGTGCTGCAGGGCACATCCAGATGAGACAGCTGTATTATTTGGGCTGCTTTGCTTACAGCAAGGGCTCATTTCTAATCTGCTTTCAGTCACACATCTCCCCAAGCAGAACTGTCCCCAGCTGGCAAATGTGCTTGACGGTGTGCCCTCCCCACTGCCACTGTCCAGGGCTGTGGCTGAAATGGGTCCTTGGTTGCTGCTGTTTGCAATAGATTTTTTAAGGTGCACCTCAGTCATCTCAGCTTTGCAAAAGGGTACTGTTGGTTGGAGCTAGGCTAGCTTCAACACTTCAGAAGACATACAGGGTGTAAATGGGACCATCGTCAGTGCTGTCGGAAGTGACTAGATCAATGTAAATTGAGGAGAAACTTTGATACTTCATACATTTTTTAAAGCTAAATGGAGAGCAGAGTTAAACCTTGCAAGCTATGATATCTAGAATTCAAAATAAACACAAAGAGTTTTTCCACTTTTGGTTTTTGGCTCTTGGAGGCCGCCTTCAGAGTGAAAGATGATTTTCTGGCCTCTCCAAGAGCTGCCTGAGAGGGTGTCAGTAGTTTTCACGTGGGCTGGTGTTTAGGGCAGAGGACCAGAACTCTCCATTTCAGTGGGCGAGCCATGCTCCGAGTTAGGATTTCTGTTTGAACACCAACATCGTTTCCTTCTGACCAGAGCTGCACAGAAATGGTGTTTGTAGAGAGGCTTGAGATCTGGGAGAGTATGTTGTTGAAGTGGGAAAATGCTGGCATTTTGCTAGCAGTGCTTACTGGAACCAGTCTCTATCTGGTTGAAAGTGCAGAGTTCTGGAGTGTCTTTGCTTTGTTTTCATTTGATTGCTTCCTGCTGTTGTTGTTGCTGTTCTTAAATGCCTAAAAGCTGCTTGTTGGAATGGCTGCTGAAGCACACCTGCATCTCTCCACCTCTGGTGGAGATGAGCACGTTGGGCACCTTCTGTCCCACATATTGCAGAGCCACCACCCAGCCTTCCTGGTTAGGTGGCTGTCCGTGTCCTGTCTCACAGTGACAATTATGGTCTTTCTCATAGTTTGAACCAACAGATGGCTTAATTAACTGTAATTTGAAACAAAATGTAACAAAGCCATTAAAAAAAATAAATCTCTGCAGGAACATGAAAACTCAGGGAAATGAAGCAGTTGTTGGCTACGTTTACAGAACTTGGAGTTTGGGAAAATATTTTTGAGATATGAAGAAATCTGCGTGATCAAATTTATGGGCTAGGAATGTAAATTTTGATAAGGCTGATTTGAAATTTCCCTTTGCCTGTGGCTTTTTCAATACAGAGAGCAACAGCAAGGCTTTCCTTGCCATATCTACGATGACTTCTGTCATATAAGCTGGAAAAGAAATCTACCTTTTGTTTTTTCTTCTGAAGAGAGCTGCTTGAATATGTATTTGTATTTATATATGTGTGTGTATATATATATTATATTTTTTTTTTTTTCAATCAGCCATCGTAGAGTGTGTCTTAGAGTTTTAAGTATTCCTTTTAAATGTCTGATTTGAGGTGCTTTGGGGATGCTGATGCCACTGTAAGGAAGAAGACTGGTCGAAATGTGTGAAATGTATCTGAAGGAAAAAATCCTTCCAACCTGAACTCTTCCAAAAAAATAGATTTCTTCTGTTTTTTGAGGTCTTGACTTAAAAAGTGACTGTAGTTACATTGGGAGCTTCCACGTTTGAAGCCTCCCACGTCTATGGCAGAATATCCTGTAACACAGTGGGTGGAGTGCTAGGAGGTATTTGCAGTTTTCCTTAAAACTCCCAAGAAAAGAAACCTACCCTTATTGTAGTGACTTTCTTGGGCTGAGTGTTTTTTAAGCGTGGGTAGAGCTCAAATGAATGGATTTCTGTTTGAGTAAAGGTGTATTTAGGGTTGCTGAAGCCCTCAGAATTGGAATCATGGCAGCTGTGGGGCTTCGTTCCTCATGAATTCAGTGGAAGGTGGAGAATTGCATTCACAAAACCTAAATTGCTACTTTGCAAAAAGAAAAAGAAAAAACCCTCCACCTATTAATTATTGTTTTCAAGTAAGACAAGTTCCATGCTTAATCTCTTCAGTGTGAAGAATGATATACGCAGTTTGCAGTTTAATGCTAGCAAGCCTAAATGTAAGCTGCTAAGTGCTTTTAAAATCTCATTGATGTGGTCGTGCCTTTTTAGGAGTAGACTGTAATATTGTAAAGCTTTTCTGGTGGTAAACTTCAGCCAGAGTTGCACACAGTGTAAGAATAGTGGGCTTTTCCCCAGTGGCAGCAGTTAAATGTTATTTGGTGTCGCTCTATTTTTAAATGCATACATTTTACAAACTCTGAAATTTCTAATTCTGTGAATCAGATTAAAAAAAAAAAAAGCCTGCCTCTAAAAGTCACTTTGTGTTTCATTCTGTAGCTTAATAAACCTTTTGTATATCCCCAAAAGGAAAAACAACAATTATAAAATAAAAATTAAAATAGCAAATATTCTTTCCACAGTATTTTGGATATGAAAATCTTTAAGTGGTGTAGAATTAAGGAGACCAAATTGTTGTTTTCCCAACCATGGTTCCACTTCAGATTTTTGAATCGTTTTCGTATCTCGTGGCAAAAAAACGATGAAGGCTTGAAATGTGCACAAAATGAAGTTACGGTAAAGAAGCTCACACATTTAACCAGCGGAGGCTTTTGTGATTTAGTGTCTTTCTTTTTGCCTTGTTGGTTAAGATTTAAGCGTTCACATAATGTCTTGTGACATAAATCTGTAACTCGATTTAAAAAATTCACAAACTTAGCGATGCTGAGTTGTATTTTATGGCAGTGAAGCTGCGCTGGGATTCATAAAATACAAGTGATTAATGTGGGCTTGAACAGAGACCCGTGAGGTTTGAGACCGCTCGCTTACATGTTAAATACCCTTTGTAAAACCAGAGAATGGTTTAAACATTTCCCAGAACTTGTTCTAGAAACATCTTCTCACTTGTGGACCAAAGCTCTGTTCTCGGCACAGTGCTCACCTCCTCCTGCCTTTAGAAACGAAGCTGTAAATCTGCGTACCGAGGTAGGAAATGGGCTGCTGAGAGTTTCTGAATGTTTGCTTGTCTCTGCTGAGCCTTAACAAGGACTTTTATGCAGGGATTCGGGATGTTCTTGACAGACGCAATGAACAGAATCCCATAAGCCCTGGGTTATCTTTGGCTGGATAGCCTTATATTTAGTTATTTGTTTTACATTTGGGTTTTTTTCCTCAGTTCCTAATAGATTTCATCACATGACTAAAAATACCGTATTTAAGTAAGTTCTGGGGAAGCAGCTCAATCTGTCCAATCAGTTTTGCAAACTAAATCAAAGTGTAAAAACCTCTTGTCCTCTCCTCCATTAGCCGCTGGCTTAAGGAGCACAAAACATACAGTAGTGAACACAAATTGGTGGGAATGTGGATAAGGCATTTATAAAGTAAAGCAGCAGATTAGTCTCGTTCCTACCATGTAGGTGAGTTTTGCTGCTTCCCAGAACTGGCAACTAGAAGGCAGAAAAAAGCCATTCAGGGGCTGGACCCGTTCAGATGAAGGGAGCAAGTTTGATTTGTTTCTTTCAGATGCAGTTTTGATCTCAGGTGGTGATGAGAGCAAAGGAGCCCCTGAAGTGGCTCAGAAATGCAACATGAATCAAGTGGAGGAGTTCTTAGTGTGCAGGAGACACGTTGGCTGCAGGCAGGGTCTGGAAATGTTTTTGCTGTGCTTTGTGCATGGAAGAGCTCATATGATGCTATTTTAAGTGTATCTTTAATCCTGCCTATTAATTGAGTAACCTTATCTTAATTATCTTTCAGTGTAATCATCTGACCTAATTCCTTATGTGAAATTACCTTTTTTTTTTCTGGTTGTGCCTTGCAATATCTGTCGAAACCCTTCTGCTGCTCACCAACTTTTAAATATTTATTTTCATTTGCTAAAACCTCACTAAACAGGTCAGTGATGTTTCTCTTCTCACAAAGTCACAGTGCTGCTCTTTAACATTTCCTTAATACTGTGCAATTTGAATTTTAGGCTTCTGGCCAAGACAAGACGATCAATTTGTGGAGATATTTTGTTAAACTAAAAACAATTAGAAATATCTGATATATGAGGCATTTTTAAAAATTGTTAAATGATGTGCCATAACCAAGCAGGATTTTGGAGTGTGCCCTTAAGGTGTTTGGCTTTTAGTATAGCTACAGTGTGGTGGTTTTTTGTTTTTTGTTTTTTTTTTTTCCTCTCTGTGGAAAAGATGCAGAGTTCACAAAGACTTAATAGCTGCCGCTTAAAGACAGGGAGATCTTCCCCTGCCAAACTTACCTTGTTTCTGATACTTGTTTGGTATTGTGTACAGGTCTGGGTTTGTAAAGGAAGCTTTTGGATATATGGATCAAGGTGGTGTAATCCTGCTTTGCAGGACAAGGATTCAGGACGTGAGTGTGAATTCTTGACTTTGCTGGATAAGAAGAGGCAGCATTAGACCCTACTTGGAATGGGTATAGTGTAGATGCAGTTGAAACTTTGCCCAGGAGATGCAGTTAGCAACTCAGTTTAGAAGCATCCTGTAGTTCTTGCAAGTAGCTTTCAATAACTTTTCCTCGGTGCTGCACTGCCAGCACAGCCCTACATTCCCCAAGCCTGTTGCCATAGCTTGTAACCTTTTTCCCAGCCTGCAGCAATCAAAGGACCCATCGCAGACCCATTTCCTATGGGCTTGTTCTCCAGAGTGAGGCCCGCAGTTTAACCCATAACCAACAAATTTGCATTAAAGCTGAGAATCCTGGATTAGTATTTAAAGATAAACAGCCAAGTAGGCATCATGCTTTTTTCTCATTCAGGATTTCCAGTGCAAAAAGCTTTGAATTCCAGAGAGCAGCTCACCAAAACAGCTTCCCTGAATTGTTACTGTCATTAAGAGCTCAAAGCTTTGATACTTTAATATACAGAAAAATAGCTTTACTTTCATACTAGAAGTGTGCTTTGTTGTCCCTGTTGGAAATGCTTGTTTCATAAAACTTTACATTTATTTTGTCAGGCAACAGGGTTGTTCTAGGCAGGGAAGTGAGATGCTGCCTGTTCTGTGCTGCTCTGACCCTGGGAGCAGCAGTGCTGTGGCTGCAGGCGATGGTGCCTTAGAAGGTAGCACGACTTTTAGGCTTTCCCTACCATGGGGGAAAAGCTGGGAGATCGTGGGATAGCTGTTAGGGCACAAGTGTGGGTCGCATGCTGCCCACATGCCAGTGGATATATGTGATGTATTTAGGGTTTCTTGCTGAGGATTTTGCAAATGAATTTTATTGGTAAGAACGTGAATGTAAACTCTTGCTGTAACTTAGAAATTTTATTGAGGGCTTTTTCTGTCAATATTATAGGAAATTTATTTATGTGTTGCACACCCAAAGTCTAACATATACTCCTAAGTGTTTTGCATGTCACTATAGGTAACTGCATTGACAGTTCAGATTTTGTCCTCTTTTTAATTCACTAGTGCATTAATTTAAAATATTTGTATATATATATATATAACAGAAATCAAAATTTTAGTTAATACTATCTTCTTCTAGTGAAAGAAAGACTTGTTCTGGGAATTATTTCCTCATCCTATGCTGTAGCAAAAAATTACAGTGTATGTTGTATTTAACACTGTGTTCTGAAGCTACTACTTTAGAGACTACATCTTGACTGAATGTTTGATTGGATTATTTTGCTTATTGCATTCTTGCTATTTTCTCAATATTGTGACTAAATTTATTTAGTTACAGTAGTTACAGACTTTTTTTTTCCCCCTTCAATATCCTGCAGTCTGATATGTGTAAGGGGAAGGTCTTATCGGTACCAAAAGATAAGGAAAGTGATTGGAACATACTGGACCCTCTGCTTTTCCTCCCTCCCCCCTGCAGCTTGCTGAGGGCCTGGTGCTGGTCACTGGTCTGGAGTTCCCAAGGAAAGCTATTAGGCTATTTTTGGAAGACCTCTTGGAGCAGTTCATAGATAGCTGCTGGACTAATGGAGAAGGTGGATTCTGTTGTTTTTTTATTCCTTGCACTCTTGCCTGCGCTTGTGGAAATTAAGTTCTTATTGTGCTGAAAAATCGGAAATGTACAAGTAATGACTCACTCAGAACATGGCATTATTTTTGCAGCATAGTTGTCTAACAGATCCTTCTTTTCTGAACAAAAACTGACCAGGATCTGTTTCCAAGGGGGAAAATCATTCTTAAAAGGGAGAGGATGCTGCTGCTCTTACCAGGAGCAAGAGTTCCTTGGCAGGTTGTGCTGGGATTCAACTTGTGTCTGAGGTGGCACAGCAGCAATGCTTCTCCCAGTCTGTAGGGTGGGAATGGCGGTGGCATTTTTCCCTTTTTTGTAGTTATTACTATTTATTTGTTTAATAATTCTAGAACTTCAAGGTAAGGTTATAAGTAGCATATCAAACCAAATCGAACACACATACGGAGTATTTGGGGCTGGTAGGTTATGGTACTCAAACCTAAACTGTGGCCACTGTGATCTTACTGCTTCATATTTTTCACACAAAATAATTGTATAAGTTTTAAAATCAGAGTGTTTTGAATTGTCCAACTTCAAAGCTGCCTTCTTTTTGGAGAAGCTAATGAGAGAGAAACTTGGAATGAAATTAAAGCTAGAAATTGAATTGGATTTATAAAAACAAACGGCAGCGTTAAGATGGACTTATTCACGAGGAGAACAAAAGAAATGTCTCTCTCGTGGCTCTCTCCGAGGCTGGTGCTGGTACAGAACTGAAGTGTCTTGAACCAGAGTGCTGGGCTCCCTCCTGAAGAGTGTCGACAGTCAAAGGGCACTTCATGATTTATTTGAATTTCTGAGACTCCACTTCAGATCCGTGTGACTGTTTCCTGAACATATTGTGATCTCTGAATGTGACAAGCAGATGCTTCTGATGGTTAAGCAAACAGTGTTTGTGAAAGACTTCTTTCTTATGAAATGGCAGATACATCCTGCAGGCAGCGATGTTCCTACACTGCTATTTGCAAGTCAGCTGTGCAGAAATACTGGAAGGCTGTGTCAGTGATAGGATGGAAAACCAAGCACTAGAAAGTGGTAGGAAATAGCACTAAGTCAAAATGGAAAGAAGAAATTCCCTAGAAGTGCTTTCTCAAATGCTTCATGTAAATACTGCTGCAGATTCCATAATATTTTATGTTTCCAAGGACAGGCCTTGCTGCCTGCCCTTGGATGCTGACCGTGTCCCACGCTGGAGCAGGGGCAAGTGAGAAGGGAAGGCTGTGCTCAGAAATCAGCATACGGTGCTCAGATAGGGCAAGTTGTGTGGTGAGCTTGTTAAACCCTGAGCGTTTTGAACATGTACTGCTTTCCATGAGAGTCGCGTGCAGTGATGAGGGAAATAAGGCTCAAGGAAAAAAAAAAAACCAGACGTTTCCTGTGTTTTCATTGTAGTTCCAGGAGATGGGAAGAAAAGAAGTTACATGCTTTTCACAGAATAAAAGAAGCGCTGATCTGCGTAACTAAACTGTGCTGCTGCTTTAGGATTCTTCACTTATCACATCAATACTGAAACCATTTAGGGCTTAGTATCTCATTATTTTTTCCACATTTGAAAGCAGTGATGGTTTTTGCTATTGATGAACTTAAAATAAAGACCTGCTAAGGCATTTTGTGCAAAAAGGACTCTTGTATGGTAACATTTGCAGTCCTGACCGTGTTCTGTGGGATTTGCCTTGTTCTCAGAATTGTCAGTGCTAGTAAATGTCACTCAGATTACACGTTGCAGTGAAGGTTGTTTACATGTTCCCTAGTTTTGTGCATTCAGAACTTTTTATTAATTTTTTATTCCTTTTGAGCAATAAATATGCAGGAACAGCAGTTTTTCTCTTGTGGAGTATTAGAGATTCTCTTCGATCCTGTTACCACTTCATAAGATGTGTTAATCTGGCTTATGTAATTTGAATTCTCTTCTGCATTTTTCAGGTACAAGCCTTTCTTCCCATTTCAAGTGTCATCACCTGATGAGTATGAAGATCGAGACCTCTGCATACAGGATTTACCCCTGACAGAAGGTCGACTAAAAGTCACATTAATTGAGTGTACAAGGTATCTATTGTGGGCTTTTGCTTATCTTTATTAAGCAAATATGTATGCTTCTGAATCATGGGAATTATAGCTGTACTGATTCAAGAAGTGGCATCTTTGGTGTAATGATTGAGCTCCAGTTTAGAAATATATTTTGAAAATAAAAAAAAAATGAACAAATGGAAGTTGCTGCAAGTTTGAGGTGCTTCTACATTGTGTGCGTACAAATGGATTTCTATTTCTTATGAATTTAGTCTAGTTAGAGGCTCCTGTTTTCTTCTAGTTTGGCACACCGAATTATGAATCTCTTTCAGGACAGTGTAAATGTTGTAATTATCCTATTGTATTATGCTGTAAGTACAGGGGAATAATTGTTTCATTCAGTCTTACTTTGATCCAAATAACTTTCATGAGGCATAACTTACTGCCTTTGTCTTGAACAAAATAATGGAAACGAACAAAATCTATTTTCTTTCTTTACTGAAGAGAAAACTGTTCTCTTTAAAACTGGACCAAGTGTGCAGGCTTCTTGTTTTGTTTGTTTTTGTCAGACCTCTTAGTTCCTGGTTTGTGTTAGATCTTATCTTAGTAGTGCTTAGGCTTTGATCTATCCTTGTGCCATTCTGCTCCTTACGAACTAAACACTGGTTTATGCTGATGTTATTTTTAACTCTTCATTAGTTATATTACTATGTGAGTTCCATTTAGCATGCCTTTTTTTCCTGTAGCCTTGTATAACTATGTTGGAACTGTATTTGCTGTAATAATGTCTTTTATCAGTGCTACTTACCATTCAGAACAAGCTTATTTCTAGAAAGTGTTATACTTTGAAGGACTGTGTGGGGCACAGCAGTGAATCTTTAACACTTTTTTGGAAAGAATTTCTACTTACCTGAATTCCAAGCTTTGTGATATGTTCTCTGTGAGCAACCAGTAATTCCAAATGATTTGATACATTCCTTGGCTGTTAAGAACCATTCCTCTTCACCCACACCGAGTAAGGAAACTCAATCTCTTCACAGACAGTCTCTAATTTCAGTCCAGTAGTGTGCTCGTTTTTATTCTAATAGGACCCAAAATAACTACTTTTGAGCTCTGTGCAGTTGTTTTGACTTTGGAAAGTCACTTTTAAGTACTTTGTCTTTCCTGAATATGAAATGCTGTGTAACATTGCCAGCGTATCAGCAGTGTTTTCTTTCTTTCCGTTACCTTCTAGAAGCCAGATTGCTCAGTTTGACATCATCATCTGACCTTTCAGTATTTTCAGCTGTCACAGATGCTTATCAGATGGCAGAGAGAGGATGCAGTTGCTGGCTTGTCAGGCCTTTTAAGCTTCAGGTCTGATTTAATCTGACTCTTTTATGCTGCTTGGAATTTCTAGACGCACACTTGAGCAGACGCATCTCAATCTAGATGTCTGTCTTTCAGTCCTGCAGTAATTCCTCAGATCTTCCAAGTGCCCATCCTTTTTTGAAATTAAACTTCTACAGCTGTGGTCTGTAGAATGCCTCTGGAAGCATATCTTTTCCTTACTTTGTAGCTGAAGATATTTGTGAGCTGAAAGGCATGTAAAGGATTTTGGAAGGAAGAAATACAAAATGCGCATAGAAGTAACAGTCAGAATTTCCTTTTTTCATAATCACTGTGTGTGAAAGTTGTCTGGGACTGTTGGGAAGAGTTCTTTTGCCAAGCAGCACTGTATGCAAGCACACAAAGGGTTTATTTCCCTGTCTGCCATTGGGACCTTTGCACATTTTTGGGGATTTTTGCCATGAGAGACTTAAAGTGAGCATTGTGTCTTGCTACTGACCAGTGTTTGCTTTTCCCTGACCTCAGTTCTTCAGGTAAAGGTGCTTTGAGGTCACTGAATCTTCAAGAGCACCTTCTATCACAGGCAGAGTGCCCCAAGGAGCCTGTACTATAGATTCTATATGAATGAGCTCATAGAAGCCCAGTCATTGTTTGCTAATGAGAACTTCGAAACTGTTCTGTTTAGAACAGTTTAACCAACTGTTACCTGACAGTTTTTGGTCTTGACAGTCTTCTCGCCTCCAGTAGAAGATCTCTGTAACTTCTGTATTATTTTTTCCATTCTTTTGCTCAATGCCTCAGAAGGCTTTTACATTCTTTCTCCATATTGTAACTGTGACAAAGATGAATGACAGAAGCTTTATGTCAATCATTGCATGGAGGAGCAGCGGTCAGTTTCTGTTCTCATGTTTAACAGTTAAATCTTGAACAACAGCGGTGACACTATTGCGATGGCACAATTTGCACACTTCCTGGATTAGACATGGCTTGCTTAATTTTATTTTTTCTTCACAGAACCAAATACTTGAAATTAGAAAAGTGCAGTTGTCATTTTAATGTTGTTTTTTTTTCTGCATCTTAATGCAAAATTAAGGGAAGAATGCCTCCATTGGCATAAATAAGAAATACAGTCTTTGCCCAATGTGCTGAAAACGTGTTTTCATGGTTGCAGTACATTCATTCCCATTAACTCTCAGAACTCATTCATTGCAAAAACATTATCAGCAGGTAAAAACCTTTTACATTCGGACAGTAAAGGTCATTCTATGAAAGAGGAAACAAATCAGACCAACGATTACAATATTTTAGGGAAAGGGAAGGACAAAGCAACATGTCCCATATAAGTTTTTTCTTTTTTTTTTTTTTTTTTGTTTTTAAGATAATCTGTGGAGGAAGTCTAAAAATCCGTCAACGCTAGCAAAACTATGCCATAATGTGAGCTATTAAAATTAACATTTATATTAATTAAGTGGCAATTTAATCACATTTCCTTACTGATTCATTATAACTAAAGAAAGCTACAAAATTTGTATCAGAATATCTTTCTTAAGCCCTTTCAGACAGATTTACAAATCTTATGTCTGTGAGGTATAGATCTCAGTTCAATATGCTGTAGTTTTGGGTCTGCTGTGGTGCAGCGTTTATCTTTTTCTGTGGTTGCATTAAAGAACACAGTACCTCTGTTTGCATGCTAGTAGAGATGTTATTCAAACAAAAGCTTCCTTACTGTCACAGCAGTTAAAATTTCCCCTTTGTCTTCCTGAATATGGAAATTGGATTCCAAACTCCAGTGTGAAGCATCCGTGGACAGTACTGCTCATTAGAAATGAAGGAAGTATTTTTGCTCGCATGTGACACGTTTCTTCAAGTGGGGTGTTGGCAGCCTAATGTCACCTCGGTCCTCTGCCTGTCTCCTCTGAAGTTTGGAGACCAGAAGATGAAATGCGTGCAGCCAGTGACCAACTGTGGAAAAACTTGAGTGGCTGGTAGCAATGAGAGACTCACTGTGGTGTAGGCATAGAAGAAAAAGGGCGTTACTTAAAAGCAGCTGCTAAAAACAGAACAGAGCAGGCACGGGGGGTTGCAGGGGATGGCTTAAAAATAAGCAAAAAAGATGGGATTTTGTCAGTTTAACCTTGAACAAACTTAGTCCTGTCGAGACATAGTACCTAATCAGTTTGGTCTGAGAAAAAATTTCTTTTTTCTGTAATTGATCCAGTGGTGTTTAGATAAACAAGTGCTGTGGGCCAATCCAGAAATTAGGCTGACATCTGCTCTTTTCATCTGCAGTGTTTCAATAAAGAATGGGCAAGTGTGCAACTTCACATCCGAGGTTGGCATTAAGGATGCAGGGACTGAGCCACACTGAGCTCACACTAACACTGAGCCACAAACACCTGATGCTTTGTACACCAAGTGTGCTGGGTACAAGCCCAGTGCAAGTGTGAAAGTTGAGCAACACCTAGGATTCTCAACTATTTTGCCCACACATTCACTTATTCACATGCAAGCAGTTTAACAAGTACTTTGTAGAGAGACGTACAAAAAGAATACTTAATTCCCTTTGCTGCACCACAGGTTAGAGAGCTACTGTAGACAGAGAGATGCTTTACCTTGGGATTAGTTTAATTTCACCAATTCTGGTTGTTGGTTATGTTTGCTTTCAATTATTTTACTTAATTATAAAAATATTAACACATTTCCACATCTGGAAGTCTATGCACTTTTTGATCATGACTACTTAACCTAGAAACATTATTTAAGAGCACAAACAGAGAACTGGTGTGGTTTTCTAACAGTTTTCATCTCTGTCATCTAAAGAGTTGTATAAAACATAAAAGTATCTCAATCACAAATAAGATACTTTGCCTGAATGCTTAGAAACTATCAAACTATATAGAAAAACAGCTCTCTTGAAAGAATATAATTTGTTTGAGGTTTTTATTCCAAAATATTTATCCAATTCCAGCTAATGTGAGATAAAACTGTGTATAAGTTAAGTGCACTTACGAATCCTAAAAGCCATTGTTTGTTTCTTTCCCCATTTTGTAGTACTGGTATCCAACTGAAAGGCTTGGCAGCCCTCTGGAATAGCGTATGATGCATAAAGAACCTCTTCTGCTTGTTAGGAGTGTGTCAAAAGAATTGCAGATAGGAGAGGATCCTAATTCAGCAAAATAGGCACAAATAAGCAGCGACTTTAATACTACAGTAACACTCTTCCAAACCAAGAAAAGCTGTTGTATGCTGTAAGTTTAGGACTCAAGTTGCTATCTTTATTTATAAGTTGTTATTGTCTAGGAAAGTACTCGTCTTCCAACTGAACGTTTAATAAAACAAACAGAAGTCCTAGCTAAAATTTTGAAATGATTTATGGCATGTATAGAATTCTTCCACTAGAGGGTGGCAGTGCCTTGCCTTTTGTGAATTGCTTCTGTGGGCTTGTGTTTGTGCACGCTGAAAACAGTGCACAGGGGATGGATAAGGGAAGAACAGTGACTTTAGCATGATATCTGGGCTATGTAATAGTGTTACAATTCTTACTACAGGCTTTTCTGTTTCAGGTTATTTATATTTGGATCCTATGAAAAGGAAACAAATGTTCATTGCACAATGGAGCTGAGCAGTAGTGTTTGGGAAGAAAAATCAAGGAGTTCTATTAAAACGGTAAAATGGATATAATCTTTGTATGTTGCAGTGTGTCTTATGGTCTTACATTGTTTAGACAGTGAGCCTTCTGGGCAGTCAAATGGGTGATCTGGCAGGAAGAAAACACTGAAAACATAATGTTTTCTTTTTAATCCATAGTTTTTTGACTGTCAATTTGACATGTATGGATAGCATCGTGCTCAGTTATCACAACTGTGCTTGATAATTAATTTATGCAAATTAGGTTTCAAGCACATTTTCAACTGCTATCTGCATTAGAGCAAACAGTTTAAAATGTGCATTTGTAGACCTGTTGCCTTTGGGTGAGGCGATGTTTAGAGGTTCACCTGTCTTTCATTGTGCAGTAGTGTGTTCCTTTCTGACATGAATACTGAAGACATGCTCAAAGGGTAATTCATCACCAATTTCCTGTTTTTTGCCTACATTTTGACAAAATGTGGAGTGAATTGCTATGTATTTCTAACTTTTTCTAGAGTATGTGAACCCTACCATGTGTGCTAAAGAAAAATACTTTTAAAACTGTGCAAATATAGAACATAGTAGTATTAGTGGTATTGTGAGTTAATCTTTTACTATCATGCTCGATAACATGAATTTAACAGCACACAACCTACAAAACTCATTTCTTTTGCATATGTGTGAGGAATAATGTTGCCTCTCTTCTTCAAAACAAGAGGTGCAATATATGAGAGCCTTAACATTTCACATCAGTGATATTGTGGTAGTTATCAAATTGAACTTAGCCTGAGCAGAGTAAGTATTGTGCCTACTGAAAACAACAGAAGCTTTACAAAGACTTCATCTTAACAACTGGCTTCATAAAGAGAAATCACTGGAATGAAAATGAGTGTCATGCATTTTGCCTTCTACTGTCTGAGTTCTCTTAAGCTCTGTGCATTATATTTGACTGCAGTTCTGAAGTTCAGACTGTTTTCTTGCTGGAGCAACCAGAATCTGGAATATCTCCTCAATCTCTGTGATCAAATTCCATTTTGTGTTGCTTTTAAAACTCTGTGACAACAGCTGTGAAACTTGTTCTCAGCTTACTTATACTGTTATCCCTAAAAGCGTATGTGACTGAGCATCAGAAAGACAGTTGCTTCCCATTGTCTTAGCTGCTGTATTTTCAGTCAACTGAAAAATAGGAGTGGTTGCCCAGAGGTTCACTGTAGCTCCTTTAGCCACCTTGAGCATTCGTCACAAGCACCTTTCTGAGCACAGCATGCAGGAGGTGGGCAGGGAAGGCACAAGCAGGGAGGAAGCCAGTAGTTGGCACACAGGCAGAGAAACTGCTGAGGTTTTAAGTTTTGAAGATTTAAGAGCCTGGTTTGGCAGCCAAACATCACAGAAAACATTGGTAGTTCCTAGAGTTATCTCCATTTATACTAGCTCCCGGCACTGTGAGGGCTGTTTGGCTGTGAATTAGCTGTGTTAGCTCCCTGAGCTCATTTGCTGCATGTTAGCGTCTGTGCCAGAGCAATTTCAAAATGTGTTTTTGCCCTCTTGTTAGCGGGCAATGTGGCATTGGTGTGTTTGTGACAGCAGATGGCAGTAGAACTAAACTGGTGGTGGGTAGAAAGACACGTTTAAAACTGCAGAAAAGTACTTGGGCTCACGTTCTGTTTGAGCACCTGAAATGAAATGGCAGGTTTCTGATTTTTCCATCCTGAAGAATATGACTTGAGATGTAAGGAAGTTTGAGTAGCTGTGTCCTCTGCTGTCTCATCACTGCCTGCTGAAAGCAGTGGCTCCTCGGTGTGAGCTGTTGGATCTGTAGCTGCGCTGTCAGTGTGGGGAACTCATTGTGCTCAGTCACCTTGAATTTTATGCCACTGAAGAGGTAAACTAACTTTAGGATCCTGGTTCTAAAGATCTTGATTATGGTTGAATACTGAAACTAAAAGCTAGCACCGGGCAAAGCCAGTTTGCTATGCAACTTCTATTTATCATGTTTAATACAATCATGGGGGTCTCTTTTCCTTAGAAAATCAGTTCAATTATGCAAGTTAAGTTAAAAAATATTAGGAGACCTTCCTGGATAGCAAGAGAATTGCCAATTCCTTCAATAGAATTAGAACTGTTGCAAACATGCTCAGGTTTGGAACTGAGTTTTCTGAGAAATTGCAACTGTGTGAAGTCGCTCTTACATTAAATCCTTCTTTTAAATGACCATGTCTGCAATAATTAATTGAGATGAAGTTGTTAAAATGAATATCAGAAATTACGGAGAAGAAATGATAGATTAAGTTGAAGTGAAAAATAGTTCAGTAGATTCTGGTTTAAATGTTTGTTTTCTTGTAGTATCATATAGGCATGAGAATATATCCAATGAGGCAGGTAGCATTCTACAAAGTTCCTGAGGAAAATTCTCCTAACTTTCTGCACTTATTGGCATTTTCATTCTTTTTATTATATTAGTAGTAGTGATAAAAGATTAGACAGGTTTAATACTTCATAATAAAATTGGTGAGACTTTATTCTGATCCACTATTTATGGAATATTAGCAGATGTCAAAATTGCTTCTGAAAAAAAAGTGCTGTGTTAGTGAAGGTATCTGGATGATTACTGAAGTATCTGTTGTATTTCAAAGATGTTTCTTGCTTCTGAGCTATTTACCAAATCAGTCTGAAATACCAATAAAACTTCAGAGAAATGGTTTGGCACATTCCCATGTGATGTGTAAATATTCTTAAATACCTTAATTAGTACTGTTGCTGCTGGAATTAACGTTAATCACTGCACTGCTGTGGGAAAATTATTTATGGATAGGATATAGTCATTAGACAGCATTAGCAGCACTGGATTACTAGACAGGTGTTCCACAGCTAAAACTGTACTTATGTGTGTATCTAACTACTAGCCAGCACTTACAGACTGGGGGGGGGAAGGTTTTTATTGTTTGTGACAGTGTAGAGTAATAGAGGGAAGGGTCTGAACTGCAAGACGAAATGTATTGTTCTATGGGTTGTTGGGTTGTGGGTTTTTTTTGCTTTGTTTTTGTAATAGAAATTCAGAAGCATAAGATAATTGCTGTTGATTGTGAAATAAGGAAGCTGGATAATTTAAGACAGATACAAAGGAACATGTCTTAAATTCTGATTTCAAAGTATTAGGCTCCTTCAGGTTGCACTGCAGGAACGTCCACACTTCTGTCATCTTAAAGGCAGCAGTGTGGGTGGGAGGGTACTTTGATTGGGGTTTTACCTGCTTTTTTTTTTTTTAATAACATTTTTTCAAATCCCACTTGCTGTTTTCTGTGTACTTTCAGAGGTCAGCACCAAAGTAACTGAGGGTAAGGGCAGTGCCATCTGCTCAGTACGTTCTGAGTTTGTGTGTGCCCACATACACATACAGAGACCACAGTCTTTGCTGTTTCTGGGAGGTGATTCTGGCAGCTATGGGCTTCTACATGTGAATACAGTGGTAACTTGTGAAATTGTTTTAGGTAGGCTGATTGGTACATTTTAATAAAAACAAAATGGATATTTCTCGGTCTTTTGTAAAACTAAACTTGCTTTATCAAGGCTTATGGCAAACTAAAGGTATTCCAGTAGTGACACATAAATGTAAAACGAGTAATAATGTAAATCAAATTCAGCACCTTCTGAAATGAGTTGCCTGAGGATACTCAACAATAATGTCAAATTTTGAAGCAACTGTGAAACGTTAATTTGTAAATCCACAGAATTAAATGCCTCACAGTTGGCATTTCGGTCTGCTTGTTTAACAGTCTGCCATTTCAGCATTTAATCCTACCAAAAGAAAGAAGGAGGATTAAAGCAAGGGAAGCTTTTTCAAAATGTCACTTTTTATGAAAATTCATGATCTTGTAAAATTTGATAATATTAGTAAATTCAATGGGGAATAGTTCTGAGATTTGTGCCTTACATAACATTCTGTAATCCGTCTTTCAAATAAACTTGAAGGCCATCAGGATTTTTTTCTGGTTCACCTGAAACATTTAAGCTTTTTGGACTGGAGGCCTCAGAGCATTTCTGCTTCTCTGTGATTTAATGAGACCTTCTGTAGTGAGGGCCAAGTGTTGGGTCTGCATTTTGGTCACAACAACCTCAGACAGCCCTACAGGCTTGGGGTAGACTGGCTGGAAAGCAGCCTGATGGAAAGGGGCCTTGGTGTACTGATGGACAGTCGGCTGAATATGAGTGCCCAGCAGTGTGCCCAGGTGGCCAAGAAGGCCAATGGCATCCTGGCTTGGATCAGGAATGGTGTGGTGAGCAGGACTAGGGAAGTCATCCTGCTCCTGTACTCAGCACTGGCGAGGCCCCACCTAGAGTACTGTGTTCAGTTTTGGGCACCTCAGTACAGAAGGGACGTTGAGGTGCTGGAACAACAAGGCTTGTGAAGGGCTTGGAGAATATGCCCTCTGAGGAGAGACTGAAAAACTGGGCCTGTTTAGTCTGGGGAAAAGGAGGCTGAAGGGAGACCTTATTGCTCTCTTCCAGTACCTAAGAGGTGCTTACAGCGAGAGCAGGGTTGGTCTCATCTCACTGGTGACAGGTGACAGGATGAGGGGAAATGGCCTTAAGTTGTGCCAGGGTAAGTTTAGGTTGGATATCAGGAAAAACTTCTTTACAGAAAGGGTTGTGAAGCACTGGAATAGGCTGCCCAGGGAGGTGGTTGAGTCACCATCCCTGGATGTGTTTAAAAACCATTTGGATGTGGTGCTCAGGGACATGATTCAGTGGAGGGTTGTTTGAGGTAGGGTAGTATGGTTAGGTTATGATTGAACTCTATGATCTTCAAGGTCTTTTCCAACCTGAGCAATTCTATGAACTTTAAAACAAAAGCAAACAAAATTACTTTTTTGGTTCATGTGTATTCAGGTGGTCCAGAACAAAATGCTACTGCCACAGTCACAGTGTGACCTAATACTGCCTGCTTGTATGAAAATAAATAAAAATAATTCAGGAGATACACACCATGTTCTTGGGCATGCATATCCTGATTGAAAAGTAGAGTGCTCCACAGCCTGCTGCAGGAGGCAGTGTAAAAAGCATCAGCTGCGTCCGGGTCTATAACATAGCATATATGCACATTCTTTTTCCCCACGGCTGGGCTTGAAATTGTGAGCTTTCCTCAGAGCACTTGCTGTTCTGTGGTGGGTTCTGATAGCCTGCTATGAGTCTGACCTTCTGGCTTTCACATTTAAAATATTAGGAAAAAGGATTACAAAGTAAAATGAAGTGCTGCCTCCTTCCACACTATTACAGAATGTACATAAAACTTTTGAGTTTCATCAGGGATTAGTTCTTCTGTTCTTTCAACACTTATTACTGACCTGATAAGCATTATTCATTTTAGCATTTAATGTTCATTTTCACTTTTTCCTTAGAGGTTACTCATGCAATTACCAATCTCTGGTACATATTCTCTCATTTTTACTTTCATATCTTCTATATCCTTTAGATAGTTCCTAGTTAGAGTAGAAACTGTAAGCTTGTCTTATTATGCAACTTCACATTTAAAATAAACAATTATGAAGGAAGTACAGCATGATCTCTTCTCGTTAAGAATGCTTGCAAAATACAAGCCAGGCACCATGCTGTAGTGCATCGCTGATGCCCTGTGCTGATTTACTTCTTTATTCTTCTCACCTGCTCAAAACATTGGATGTGGGAAAGAGTTCTAAGTAGGTTTTGCAGCAGCTGTGTTTCTTGTTTGCAAAGAAGTTGATTTACAGTGATAGCCAATCTTGCTAAATAAATAGATGGCTGGCTGATGCATGAGAGCTAACTTTGTTTGTGTAAACAGTGTGGCCTATTGTAAGAGAGATAACAGTGTTTCATTGACCAGAGTAAACAAAATGGTTTCTGGGCAATTTAGTACATTTTGGGAATGACTTTCTAAACTATGTTGTTATGTCCTGTTGTGATGTTGTGCAGCCAGGAAGCCAGCAGCTGTGCTGGTGGTTGCTGCATGTGGCTGCAGTAGAGGGGGAAGGATGGGAGTGGAAGGCTCAGGGCTTTCCTCCCTTTGAAATGCTCTCTTATGAGTGAATCATCTGTGCAAGTTCTTCTTCCTGAGGGTCATAATGCCCAAAAGTAGGTGTTTGGCTTTGTGGTGTGGTGACTATCACCACAGATAGGTGGTTAGATAGGTGGCTTCCAAACTCTAGAAGTCTGATGTCCATTTTCAAAAATCTTCTATTTTTTTTTCAGACCTTTTACTGGCATCACATTCATCCCAGAGTGTTCTTTCTCACTTTGGTATATTCAGACTCAATTCTTTGGCTCTGAAACACATGGGGAGGAAAAAGAAAGACTTTATTGACTTTAAATGGAATTATTATATGGAGTTTCTTTTACCAGCTGACAGAGTGACCAAGTGCTTCATATCCAAGACATAAGCTGAGAGACATAATATTGAAACTTTATCAGTTTAAAATGTGACAATTTGTATGAAGTTGTTCTCTGAAACAATTGTTTGCCTGTCAGGGTTCATGGAAATGATTCATAGAACTGAGTCTTTAATTTGGAGAGTCTCTAACTTACAGTAGGGATCTGACTATCCATCAGTAGCAATTGAAGTGTTAGACATAGGCTAGAGTCTGGTTGGTGAGTATGTGACTTGAGGCTGTACTTCTTTTGCTCATCTACTTTGGCCTAAGCGTTGTACACTTAGAAGGGTGATGTGCATAAGCACAGCTGTTTATGTTGATTTTAAGTAGTGATGAGCATCAACCTCTTTTCTGGTTCTCTGTATAATTCAGATTTCTTACCTAGTAATGGCCCTGTACATCTGTGTTCCTGTCCTGGATTTCAGCAGCTACCCTTCTGTTCTAATGAGTTTGAGAGATGGTATTCAAATCTTCTTGACTGTTTTATATGTAGACCACATGTCCTTAAAGTACTCGTTAGTAGAGAAAATCTCAGTACTTAGGTCTGATTCTCACTGCTGTTGTAGTTGGTGTAAATACAAAAATTACATTAGATTAAATGAGTATAATCAGGCTAAATGCCAGGAAGAAACTTGAATGAAGGTTTTGGAAAATATCCTTATTTAATTAATTGGCATTCAATTAATTCTATATAGTACAATAATTTCAGAATTAAAGATTTCACTGAAGAACCTACTATTCTTTAATATAGGTACTTGATGTCGTTCCACAGAAGGAAAATGAATGTTCATACCCCACAGACAGTTGATGTGTAGTGGTCTGAAATTGTGGTTGAAGTGTCAAAATACAGGGCTATGAACTACTGAATGACTGCAAAGAAAGCCTTTAATTTTGTGGGAGGAATTCCTTATTCTGAGTACAGTCTTATGTCATGTTGCTATCTTTATGAAGTCAAATGAGTTAAGTAGTTCAAATTCTTGGACTCGAGGTGCTGTGTTGTTACATGGGTTGTGTCTCACCTTTCTGGAATGCTGTAATTATTTCTCATTGTCTCAAATTAACTATTCTTTTTTTTTTTTTTTTTTTTTGTTCTTTTTCCCTCTAATCACAAGCCAAAGCAGAAATCAGATGCTTGTCTCTTGGTGTTAAGTCTTTTACAGTCTTTCAGGGTGTTGCTCAGCATCTGGAGGTCACACATTGAATGAGGATGGTGTTTGGAGTACACGTTACTGTTATTCTTCTCATTAGTTACAATACTGTGGTTGTTTTCTGTCATTGATTCTGTGATTCTTAGAATTGCTCAGGTTGGAAAAGACCTTAAAGATCATCAAGTCCAACTGCAATCTAACCATACTACCCTAAGAATAACGGGAGAAATCTGGTTTTGAGGGCAAAAGTGCGTGCTCTGATTAATAGTACACAAGTGGTTGTTCTCACTTTTACTTAGGGATTACTATTTGTAAAATACTTTAGGTAATGATGGAAAAAAAGCCTGAGCAGGCATTTTGTAATGCAGATGTGGTATATAACACGGGCTCTATAACTGTGGCAGACAGAAATGAGAAAGTAATATGGGTGGGCAGCATAGCAGTTGCCCTACAAAAGCCTGGAGGATCAAAAATGCAATTGCTGCTTCCCATCACGCAAATAAAACGACTAAAAGGTCATTCCAGTGTACAAAGGTTAGGGAGAGCAGCCCGATACTCTGCAAAGGACACCTATGCATCGGAAGTAATCAGAAGTGAGTCATCGTTTTGAAAAATGGAGCATTTCTCTTAATGCAGGCTATTAAAAGGCTGGCTCCATTAAATTTTAGGTAAGATAAATAGACTCTTTGAACTATGATGTCTTTACAGATATCTTAAGCAAAAGTCAGTATCTTCAGACCTTTACTCACGTCATCTGTTTCCATTTTTAGCTGCTTAGCTTTTAACAAATATAACATCTGCACACCCTCAGATCCATTTGATGTTAATTGAGACTATATATTTTCTTTAGCTGAAGGAAGAAAACAACCCCCAAAAAAGCCTCTAGAAATCTGAGGCTGGACATCCAGAAAGCTTGAATTTTTAATTGTTTTTAGTTACAAAACTATTTTTTTTAATCCGAATATAATTATATATATATATGCATATTTTATGTACACACATACTTTTAATGTTGGAGTGTGTATGTGTGTGCATGTATATATGTGCATTTATGTATATATAAAATCAAAAGTATCAGTTGTTCTGCAGTTAAATTTACATGATGATTTTTTTGGATAGCAAATTGACCCAATGTTTAAAGATGTAGTTTGTTACAATAACTTGTAACTCATGAGACATTGGCCTGGAACTTATCTGGAACTCATTTGAACTTACAGCTCTAATCTTGTAGGAGAGAGTCAAGAAATGCAAAGATGATGGATGGTTAGCAGAGCAATTGCAGAAATTTGGTTCTAGGTTCTCAGGTAGTTAAATCATACATCTGTGGGAGTAAAGCAAGAACAGGATGTACAGCAGCTTGTAAACTCAAAATACTTACATAACTATGAATTACATCCTAAGTAAGCTTAGGAATACAGTGTTCACAACTTCCTAATACAGCCAAGCATTGTAATCTTCTCAGCCTCCCCTTAAAACTGATGATTTCCGTTGGTCTCGAAGCTGATGGAAATTTGTGGATAAGTAGAAACAAAAATGCAATACACAGTAAGAGTTCAATAATAGAATAAGTTACCTGCATAAGAAGTAACATTGTAAAATTATAAATTAATATTCAGTCACTTGGTGCTTCTGTGAAAATGTGGAGTCAACATTAATTTGAGCTATGTAACCTGTTGTTAGGGGATACGAGATGAACCCTGTGACAGGGATGTTAACAGATGGTGTATAACGTTCTTTTACTCAGAAGTTTGAATTTGAGACCTGTTTACAGACCATAAATGAAGCTGACCACAAGCAGCAGAGCACGGTGGAGTTTAAGTTTGGCTGGCTGCAGTGCAGGTTGGGTTGGAGGAGCCCTTCGTGATGCAAATCACAGTTCAGGGAGCAGAGGCCATGGGAAGCTCAGCCTCTAGGCACACACCTGATCTGAGATAAAAAGCAAATGCAGACATGTGCTTTAAATAACTCTTAAATTACAAATTCCATGCTGGCGGTTTGCTGCTGCTATCTCTTTTGTCTCTTGAATGAGCTGGAAAACCATAGATTTATATTGTTGTCATCTTGCTGAGGTTTACTTGTTAATGGTTATCCAGTTTTTTTTTTTCCCCTTCTTTTTTGTGAATAGTATAGTAAATAATGGAAGTGCATTGGAGGCATGGGTAAAACTTGGTCCAGTTGGGAGGCAGTAACTTAAGTTGCTCGTCCGTGGATTTAGATCATGCAGTGAGGTTGATGCTAAAGTTCTTTACAGCAAAGATTGTAGGAAGAAAGCAGTTTGCAAATCAGCGTGGGAGAAAAATCTTGGAGTGCTCCAGCTGTGTACAGTAAGTAGTTGAGGGAGTGGAAAAAAAGGACTGTGGGCAAGGGGGAATAGATCTTAAACTTATAACTCAAATGCCACAAAATGGAAAAGGAGCAGGTAGTGATGACGTGCAGGTGAATGTGTTCTATATAGGTGACCTTGTTTCATGTGATGTCTGAAACAGAGCAGTTATGTTTGCTTTGGAGGTCTTCGACCTGTTGCATTACTATGACGGGGTGAGGCCCAGTGCTTGAGTTTCCTTAGCTTTGCTGTTCTGCTTAAAAATACAGAAGAGTAAGGGAGAGATAAGAGTTTTTGTTGATTGCTGGCAGTTTGTTTCAAGAGTGACTTTAATGTAGGGTGTGAAAAAGCAAGAGTTCAGACAGTTTTGACCCGAAGAAAATTCTGTGCTAGAGTAATAGGGTAGGATGTGTTGGGAGTAATATACTACTACATTGTATGTTCAGCAGGGGGAGGGGGAGCTTTAGAGGGCAGTTTTAAGACCTCTGTTGGCCGAGCAGTCTTATCAGTCAGCAAAAATAAATGGCTCAGGAAAACCCTTAGAGTTTCTTTGAAATTTTCCAGTAAGGAAAATACTCAAGGCACTAGGGAGTTCTCTGAGCAGTACTTAGGGATGTAATATCTGTTAATTATTAAAAGAAAGCGGGTGCAGTATTAAAGGAGAGCAAATAATACCCATTAATGTGGTGCAGGAGACCAGGTGTGATGATAAATAGCTGCATGAACAGACCAAAGGACATCTAACAAGGATAAAATCACCACCGCAGTCATTGCAGTAGTAAGGTCATGGGAATACAGCAGCTGTAAATATTTGGCTAGTGTGGAATCTTTTAATGTACCTAGTTAATGTACATATTATCTATAGGTAGTAGAAACTCGAAGATACTTGTAATTATACTATCAAGAACATTAAACAGCAGATATACTGACTATAGCAATTATATATATAACTACCTGAAATTGAGCCAATTTTTCTGCTGTAGTCAGTATTTCTGCTGTTTAATATATTAATATTAATAATCTATTAATATATAAAGATATAGTTCCAAACAAGACTGAACTCTAGCTGAACAGTGTGTCTGGTTATTAGACTAGAGCCAGGGTAATGTGGAGTGGAAGAGACCTTGAGAGGTAATCTGGTCCTTCCAGATCACAGCAGGGCTATTAAATTCATTCAGACTACTTTAGACTAAACTGCCCTTTTTACTTGAGACCAGTCTGAGAGTATTTCTGTACTGATAGACTCAGAGTAATATTTCCTTGTATTACAGATAGTCCAGGCAGGAGGCAGTTCTAGCCTAAATACTCTCAGCAAAGCAGAGGAAATAATAAATGTATGATGTTCTTGTTTATTTCATTTCCGCAGTCTGGCTACAGGGGATGTTTGGACAAAGCATGGGAACATCTATGATGGATTTTCATTCCTTGCAGACAATATCTGAACAAAGAATATTTTTTAACAATTTTACTTTTGCCTGCTTTGATAAATGTTTCTACTTCCACAATAGTTTTGAAGTTTTAGCTGTTGAAGAAGAATCACAAATAACATTTTCTGAAAATATGTTTATGATAACAAGGAATGAATATTGCCGCTGTTGTGAGCGAAGATGGTGACATCCTTGCCAACTGATCTGTAGAAGTGTATTTGGAACCACAATCTTGGCTACATATGATTGAGATAACCAGGGCTTGTAATTAATTCCTGAACATAAAGCTGCTAGGAGGAAACAAATTTGTAAACGGTCACTAAAACAGTATTCCCTTAGGTCTAATAAATGGAATGAAAATAAAACACACTTACCATAAAGTAAAGAATGTGTATCCAGCTAGGATCACACAATTTGCTTTTTACAAAGATTAGTTTCATTTTGGATTTTGTTTGGCCAGCTGGGACTGCAAACCTGTAGATGCACTGGAATAAGACCAAATACGCTCTCTTTTGTGAGTTCAAAAAATAATGAAGTGGACCAAAGAGATCTGTTGATATTGCCAAACCACCAACCCAACATACACAAAATACTGTTTCCAGTTCAACTCAGAAGTAAGCTCTTCTTTCAAAATGGCAAAAACAAAAAAAACCAAAAAAAAAACCAAAAAAACTTCTCCTGAAAGTACCGAAATTAAGTCCATGTTGGTATTTTGTGACTTAGCAGTGTAGAATTCTTTCAGTATAAATCAGTATAAATTATCTTCTGGGACTCCTCTTCCGATGGTATTCAAGTATGTAAAGTGAAAGGCTTTTTTCAAACTTCTAGAGTTCAGGAAGAAGGGCAAGCTGTGCGTGATGGAAACACATGTTTATTCATTAGGATTTTCTGACACTGAAGGCTAGCAGACTTCTAAGTTTAAAATTAAAGAAGATAAAAAGCACCATACTGCCAATTTTATCTTCCCAAATTGTATGTCTCACAAAAAAAGAGAGTTCTTTATACCTTTCTCTGTCAGACTAGATAGTAATATTTGCATGACAGTCATTACTAAAGTATAACATTGTGCACAAATAGCTATTTAAAAATGCAAGTGTGGCTTTTCGAGTAGTTTGTGTAAATAGTTTTAATAACCAGAGGTCTGCAGCAGTGAAGCTATGGGAATTTGCCACGGTACCTCACACGTGGACATGCAGGCGACAGTTCTCTAGTACAGCCTAATTATTTTCTCTCTCTGTTTTTCTTTTCCTCCACTCCGTAGATGTGGTGGTTTTACCCTTCCCCACCCCCAGTGTATGACTAAAAATAATTTCCTGACTACACTGTACTTCAGCTTTCGAGAATGTTTTAGAGATTGAATGTTTTCTTGAGTTAATGCATCTCTTGCTCTCACCAAATACACAAAGAGTGAAGTGACTATTAAGAATTGAGAGCAACTTATTAAGTAAGTTTGTAGTTTTGCATCCTAATGCTTTTACTATATTTCACCTCTTTTACTTTATTGACTTTATTACCATAAGCAATTTCATCCTTCATCACACTGCACGTTTGTTCTTCTGTGAGGCTCTAATTTCTGTAATCTGTAGGTATTCAGATCCTATTTTTATTATCAAGATTTCTGACTTAGCTTGTTCTTATGGTCAGGAAATGCACTTGTTTATGGCTTCATTGTTAAATATATATATATATATGTATTTTTAACTTGTGCTTAAACTAAATTTTTACGTACTTTGCTAGCTCTGTTTTCAGTGCACACTCCACTTTATTGACAACTAACTTTTAAAACAGTACTTTTCCAGTACCAATTTAAATAAGAAACAGACTTGGAATCTTTAGTACTGGGTGCACTGCTTATGAAAGTGAATCTTTCTCAGGGGAGTTTTCAGAGAGCTCTTAAATCACAGTGCAGCATTTGGTAGGGTTGCAGCCTTTGGCTGCCGAGGGCCCCGCGTTCGCACTGCTAGCTTGTCTTTGTCAGCCAGCAGACCTTCAGTGATGGTCATGGAAGTATAGCACTATAGACTCATACTAAATACACAAATTATTTTTTGTACAGGATGTTTTCATCAATTTCTTCGATGTGATTTCAGTGTCTCACTCATTTGATAAAGCTCACTGAAGTGAATAAATCTGAAATATTGATACAGAACTAAAAAAAAAATTTAAAAATTGTGTTTTCGTGCAGATTCTATCCAAGTAAATAAACAATTACCACCTTAATATGTAAGAAAAAAGCTGTCCCTAAGTACATCTTGTAATGCATGTGTGTTTTACAGTCTTCTCTGCCCCTTGTTAAATATACATTTTTTAAGACACATGTCTTTCTCAAGCACCCTGTAGTATTGGATAAATCTTTGTTCATTTTTTAAATTGAACGGGGAATGAGTTGTAAATTCTTCTGTTGAGCTAATTCATGGCAATCCCAAACAAGCCTTCTTTCTGGTGTCACAGGAGAGAAGGGGAAATTGAAATAGGATGGGAAATTGAAATAGGATGGGAAATTGAAATAGGATGATCATGTGTTATGAAATCTGCTGGGTATTTTTCTTATATATTTCACTAGCTATCAGTAAGATCTGTTGTTAATTTAAAAATAAGAGTGCATAAAACCAAAGTATGGGAAGTGGTGAGTACTGAAGTAAAATGAAAAGTTTTTAAACCTGGCTATTTGGCACTTTTGCATGCTTCAGTGGCATTACGGTATCTCAAATGTGTGTGGCTTCTTTTTTGTTTCTCTTTCTGTATTTGTTGTGATGCCACCTTCATGCTTTGCTACCTTCAGAGGCTGGGTAAGTTAAGGTTGAGAATTCTGCAAGAATTGTGACAAAGTCAAGTGCTTTAATTAGTATTTCTTTTTGTTTGGGATTGTTTCAGTGGACATCCGTTGTAATTGGGCTTGTAATTGTCTGAAATAGTTATCCCAGTTCTATTTTCTTGCCAATGTGCTATCTATCTACAGGGATCAAATCCTTCCAAGTGTATGATCCCATTGTTTCCATGGAGAGAAAAATATAACATGAAAACTTCAGACCTTTGGATTTCGAAGCGCTCATAGAAGTTCAGCTCCGTAGTTTGCTAGCGTGTTGATTCTGCTTGCAGCTCGTGTTCAGTTTCTGAATCATTCTTTTGATAGACTGGGAAGTGATTTTTGTGTGTTTGGGAGGAGGAAAATTCTGGAAATGTTTCAAGTGCAAAACAAATACAGCTAAGTATTGATTTCTTTTTCACAGAGAATTGTCTGTATTTGACTTGGTGTGAAGACCTTTTCAGTTTATAGCTGTGGCAATTTTCCTAAGTGATGAATGGTAACAGTATGAAAATGTGGCATGTAGGTGTGCTGTTGTCTTGGTGCCACTAATTAGATGTGACACTGAGCTCCTATTTTGCTGCCTGCCAGCAACTTGTGCCCTATAACCATAAACAAATTGATTTGACATGATGTGTTCAACAGAATAACCAGAAATAGATGTATGGTCCTGGAAATCTTTACTGTTTATTTAGTTATGTTTATACTGCAGTGTTTTGTCTGGAACTTAATTAAGTTTGCATTAAGTGTGATTTGGATTCTGTTCTACTTAGAGGAAGATTATGATGTACAAAAGCTTGTTCTTCTTGCAGTAATTCTTCAGCACAGGCTGGATACAGATCCCCAGCTTTTCCAGGGTTGGCACTGTAGAATTTCTGCGGTAAGCTGATCTGGTTTTACCAGGTAACAGTGGGCTGGGGACAACATGTGTAACCAGAACTCAGTTTTGATCCAGGTGGACCCTCTGTTTAACCTCTGAAGAGTTGTTATAATGATAAATCACATTATTGTGTCTCCTTTAGTTCCTTTGGCTTCAGCCACTTCTGCGGGAATGTGGGAGCCTGAAAAATGATCAGGTCATATGGGATGTTGGTTTGCGTTTTGCTGTAATGGCCATTTAGGCATTTGTTAATATTGATGGGAAATGTAGCAGTTGTCAAGAAGGTGATGTGAGTACAGGGTGTAGAAATCACCAGCTGTGATTACCTTAAGTCATGTATTATTTTAAACTGTCCAAGTACGTTGATTGCAGATACGTGTCGGGTCACTGTTGCTTAGGCTATGTTACTGCTATAAGGGCATATCTTGTGTTACCAGAAAATGCAAGTCTGCTGGTAAGACTGAGTTTTTACATCTTTTTACTCTCTTGGGTCAGTAACTGTTTAAATATCAGACTTTTGGTAAGTCAAATAATACTGCTTGACTTGACTTCCTCCCTTTTGCCATGAAGCCTGGTGTCAGAACGCCTTTACAGCTAAAGGCACGCAGTGCTGGAGCCTGGTGGCAGGGATGGCAGAGCCCTGGGCTAGCTGAGCAAGCTGCTGCTGCCCTGCAGCACCCAGCTCTTCCTCAGAGCAGTTTTGTCAGCAATTCTGCTCCTGCAGTGAACCTGTGGGTTTTGGTGAAGACTCCCAGGTGAGAAGTATTTATGAAGCTTCTGCTGTCTTATGAAAGTGAGCTGTACTCCAGATGTGACTTTCTGAAATTACTGTTACTGAAAAGAAAACTCTCTGCTCCAGAGTAAAATAAACCTATAAATAATGTGCTCATTCATTCTCAATGTTTTTCCTTCAGAAATGTAATTTTTAAGCCTTTTAAAATGTAACTTTTGGGCCTTTCAGTGAGAACTAAGAGTTAAGATTTGTACGTGTTAGAAAGCAGTGTTGTAGATTTGATTTCCATGGGAACTGCCATCTGTGATGACTGTACAGACAGTGGGTAATAACTTTTTCATATTTTTAATTTTGATGGCAGTATCCACATCAGTAATCAGATTGATGCTGCTAGCTGCAACAGGCAGGCAGTGTCTCTGTGTGAAGCAGAAAGCTCTGCATGGTACCTATTGATTCCATTATGAAAAATTCTACCCGATGTTCTAATAATTTGTCTTTATTACATGAAGATTAATTGAATTGTTTGATAAGGACTAGTTAGCTCTAATATAAGCAGAAGTAATTACTAGCTGCTCTAGGGACTTCCTTCTGATATATTTACTTGAATGTGTTCTTTTGTTTTTCTCCTCCACCTCTGGAGTGATGAACAAAACCCCGGACCTTTCCCTTCTGTACATGTACTCAAAGCACCAAACACTGCTGTGTTCTCATTAATCTCACATATCTGTAATTTGCAGTGCAACAATTTAAACCAATTTACACAAAGGAAGCCATAAGGAAGGTAAACTCTATTGATTCTGTCTTGCACGCAGTGCTAGTAATCATAATCATCTTGTTTTTTAACAAGCACTTTCAGTAAGCTTATTTCAGGTTTTGTTGTTAGCCTCCTGTCCAAAACTTTTACAAAATACTCATGTAACTGAGTCATCCTGAAGTTACACTGGAGAAAGCCTTTTTTCTATCAAAGGCATGAATGGTGGTGCAAGATTTGCAGAAATCAATCTTTTCTATTTTTTTGTGGGCCAAAGGAAGACACCCCAGTTGGGTTTAATAACAAGCAGAAGGATGTCAGAGCACTTAGAGAAGAGCTACGTCAGCATTTGTACAAAATTGCTCTCCAAAAAAAGCTCTGTGCATAAAACTGAAGGTCAGCATTGTACCTGCCTCTGACACTTCCAAGTTAAATGCATGTTTTCCAACTCCTTGTTTGTCTTTAACTCTTCCATTCAGCTCGTGTAATTACTGTTTAGTGAGAATGCCTCAGCAATACATAATTGCTGAACAGCTCACAGTTTGCATGTCATGTAGCCCGCTTCCTTGTGCCATCAGCAAATGCAGGTTAGTGTTGTTTCAGGAAAAGAGTGCTTGCAATGCATCACAAGAGCTGGTGGAAAATAGCATGTAGCTTTTTGCTTTGTGCAGTATCTAGCTTGTTCTGTTTCTTGCTGGTGACAAATGTTTTTGGTGCTCATTGGGTAGGCATGCAGCTGTTTAACGTTACTGTTGTGAATTGTCACTGTGATTCCAGACAAATAGTGTGTGATGGTGGAGTTAGACACATGCATAACAGTCACAATTTAAAAGAGGTGATGCAGAACAAAAAATAGTGATGCCCACTGGCTTTCTACATCACAGGACTAGTAAAAATAAATAAATAAATGAATAAATGTATCTTCTTTCCTAAAGAAAAATGTGGACTGCATTGCAGCCTTAGTTTGATGTAATTGTGTATCTATCCATGTGCATGGACTGTGATTCACAGAGCCAGAAGAATTACCAGCAAAGGCCCTTTTTCTGTCTCGTATCACCATGAGAACTCTTTCAGTTGTTTTCAATGCTCCACAGAAAACAAAATTGGCTACTGTTGTGCAGTGATTCCACTGCTAGTAATCCCCATCTCTCTTTGTGACACATTTGCTGTACAGATTCCTTTACTGATAATGTTTTTGTTTTGTTTTCTTTTTTTACTGTGGCACATACTTTATTTAAAAATCACATCTGTTCATAGGAAATTGTCCCATGAAAATTGCTTCCAATATAAATGACTTGATCTGAAACTCTTATTTTTCAGGCAGTGCTTTCAGTTTGCCTGAACATTTTCGCTTTGCAGAATTTTCCGTCATCACTTCCGGCCTCTTTGTATTTCCTGAGATTTGTTCAGTCAGAAATGTTCATTAATCAATTAGTTATTAATTCTGGCAGGCAACTGATACCTGTTTTCTATGGCTGATATTATTCTTAGCAGCTTGGATAAAGTTCTGCGTTATACTTAAGGATGTTGGCAATGGTCAAGAAGAGAAAGAGGAAAACGGTAAAATCTTAGATCCACACTGTCAAAGCAATTGAAAGAAGGACCACGCTGCTGACCATGCACAGTACAGGACTGTGATATCGATATACCTGAATAATTCAGACTAAGTTACTCTGTACTAAATTGAAATACAGTCTTTAGAGTGGGCTAATTCCTCCTGTGCAGCTGCATCAGTATCACAATACAGGCTAGCACAGTTACGGCCAGTGTATTCATTCTGTGGCATAGTCACAGGAGATGGGAAGAACTTTTTGTTCCCTGGGCATTTCCAGATACCAGCAGAGGCACTGATTCTTTTGAAGGCAAAGCTGTTTGCCTTCAAATATATAACTGCTCTGAGAGGAGGGGAGAAGAAATGAAGAAGTGGAGTGCAGGTCGTGCATAGGACGAGCTGACTGCTGGAACTGGTCACAGCTTAGGAAAGCAGACAAGCAGGTGAACAGTTTGAAATGGCTGTGCAGCTCCTGTGTGTTGCTCAGTTGTACTGAATTTTGTATTTGTTTTGCTGTATGTTATTTGTGTTGCTGTATGCTCTGTACCCAGAGGACCACTTGGCAGTTCCAGCCTAAGTTTCTGAAGAAATCTTTTTTTTTTATTTCCATGCAGCTGTGTATATCAATACATTTATAGGCACGTAAGACGTGATAGCAGTGAACCTAGGTTGTAACTGTTGATGATCAGTACAGACTGTATTGATTACTGAGCTATTTAAGCATTCATAAAACAGGGCTAACTCTCAGATGCTCAGCAAACTTTCTTCTCTTCTGTTGTTGAGAGTTGTCTCTATGCCTGGGAAATTAGAGTCTGTCATCATGGATTCCTTGGTCAATATCCACATCAGACAGTTCGTGCTTAGATTGAAATCTTCTCTTGAACGTTCAGAACATTGCTTTTTTTTTTTTCCTTTTTTTTTTTTTCTTCAGAACACTTCTGGTGTTTGTGACGAATGTTTCATGAGTTTGGTGATCCCTGCTTCCTTTGACTGTCTGATCTAGCCAAATATAATTGAGCTAGCAATCAATTCCCCATGTAGGTCATATTATCGAAATCTGTCATTACAGGGTTGAAAAAGCAACAATTTTTGACAGATTATATACCAGAAACTTTTTTTAATAGTATAAATATGAGTCTCCTGAATAGAAGCAACTGCTTCCCAGTTTTGTTCTTTAATGTTATTGTTCTGACATGAAATATTCCTTCCTTGCCTCACAATGTGAAGGGATCTCTGTAATACTTCATAGGCACATTGTAGACATTTTAACTCTACTTTTTCCCCTGAACACATCAGAGCATCCTTGCAAGAATACACAAGATCCTTTATAGTAACTCTCATGAGTTGGAAAAAGTTAAGCTTTTATCTGCAATACAGCATAGAAAGTGATGTGTCAGTGACATCATGTAGCATGACAATGAGCAAAAAATATTTGTAGAAGTATTAATCTTTAGTTGATGTAAATCAGTAAGATAAGATTTCTTGTACAGTGTGAGGAAGCATTTCTTGGTGTTCAAAATTTATTGTCCGTATTTTTTGACGTACATTATGTCATCTTAGAAACTCAAAATGAAAGTGTTTTATCTAATGCTAACTTACTGTGGTCTCATCACTATGATGTATTGTTGATGATATTTTTACCCCTGTATCTAAAAAGTACATAGTGAAGTTTTAGAAGCAAACAGTAGATGAGATGGCATCACACTTGTATCTGTAGTATGCAGGCAGATGCCCATGAGAGGCGTGTTCATCATCCCTTTGCATTTGCAAACACTTTCAAACCAGCATTTTTAGGAGGCATTTGGAGATTAAATCTGATCCTATCTGAACAGTCATCCAAACATTCAGCTATAAATTTCTGTATTCCTATTCACTTGCTGTGAAGTTCAATATTTATGTGTTTAAAGATGATTTTCCACAAACGTCTTTTAGGCTTTCAAAATGAGGAGACTAGGGTAGGGTGAAGCTATGAGACACAACTAAATTCTCTGCACATTTCTAGACTGTACTTCCACTACAGAGCAAAGTGTTGGAGGAGTTATACCCCACACTGGCTCTTTGTATGCATTTATGCCTATAAATGAACTGAAGCCTTTAGCGTGAAATCAATGCTTATATATTTTGTTCTCTAAAAGTCAGGCATCCACAGCTGTGCATCAAACAGTTGTATTAATTTTAAAGTGAGTGGGAATCTTGTCTTCTCATTTTTGTACTTGAATAATAAAACACTGAGGAAATTACTTACTCTTCAGATCTGAGCTGTGTTCCATTCATGTTCCACGGCATCTCATGTTACCGTAAAGGGTCTGGGGAATGCTTACTTTTAATTAAAAATACATACCCAAATTATATGACATAATTCAGTTCTAACACTTCCAATATAAACTGTCTGTCTTTCACTAACAAGCATGTCATTTTATCTATTTGATCTTGCACCTTGTTGAAGCAACTGCAGTGGAAAGTTTGCAGGAACTAGCATCTATTAAAGTAAATCTCATTCCATATGATGCAGCTAATTGTTTAAAACTTGTTTCTCTGAAACACTGCTGTTAATTTTTCTCCCTTGGAGCAGGTTTCCTTTGTAATAATTGTCCTTTGATTATCAGCAATTCTCTAATACCTGCTCTGTCATTTACCTGACTTATAGCTTCTGAAGTTCCAGTTTCCTGTAGATCTTGCATTTTTCATGCTTCTCATGTTTTATTTGAGGTGTAACACAGCCATGTTGGGTGCACAAAGATGCTGCTGGTTTTCTTCTCCTGTGTTCCGAAAAGCTTGCAGCTAGCTGGAGGTGTGAGGGGTGTTGGCATTTGGTGAAACTGAGAATTGTCAGAAGGGAAAAAAAAAAAAAAAATCAAGAAAACCGTTCATCTGGTTTGGATTGATACATTAAACTGGTTTACTCTGTGACTCTGTGACTGTGCCAAAGTTAATAAAACATTGGGATGAACAGGATGAACTTTGCTTGCTATGTTCAAAGGCCTTCTCCTTCCAAAAGCAGCTTTCCCCTCAGATACCATTCAGTTATTGCACATCTCCTCACCACAAGTGATTCGTGCACGTTCTAATAAGCAGTCGGTGTCCCTGCATGGAAGCCAAATGTGCTGAGATACCTAAGTGTCTTTGGGTCCCAGCTGTCCTTAGTTGCTTTTATGTGGTCTGGCCCTGCGGGAAGAGGAAAGAGTGAAATGCTGGAAATCACCTCTGAGGTTTGTCCTCTCTTGAAGCAGAGTATTTGCATTGCTATGTCAGACCACTGTTGAGAGCTGCTCAAAGAAGTCCTTGAATTCAAAGGGAGCTTAACAGGATAAAGATCTATATTGACAAACACTATAAGAAGGAGGTTTTGGTAACTTTTTTTCCCTTTTGCCATCTAAGAATGCTCTTTTCTCCCACATTCTGTTGGTCATGCAATCTGCCATGATTTGCAAGTACCAGCAGCGATTAGAGGTCCTCACTGCCTTTTTCAAGTGCTGGGTGTTGCAACACTTTTTTTTTTTTTTTTTTAACCTTATGATATTCTTTACTGAAGAGAGCTTACCACTTTCTGAAGAACGAGCCTTTTGAAAGGCCGTTGCTTCTCTGTGCTACTCTTTGGAAGGATGAGGAAATGTAAAGGAAGGTAGATTTTTAGTGAGGTAGCTCCTACAGAAATATGATGGCTGTCAAGCAAGCTTAGAGCAATGTTTTTGTAGTGACACAACATTAATTGGGATTCTTATGACTTAAAATTGTCATGTCTTATTTACTAACTCCAGTTCTGGAGGTGAAAATCCAAGCCTTTGTAAGACTTAGGAAGACACTGTATATCATCAAAATATATCCGATATATCAAGATACACCAGAAGATATATCCATAAAGGAGCTTAACTGCATTACATGAATAATTTAGATTAAGAGCAGAATTCTCCTGTTTGTTTTTTTTCTCCACCAGTCTGTCTAGAGATCAATTTATTTCTTAAAATTCTCTCAATAATGGCTCTGTACTTCCTGGGCTAATGAAAAGTAGAGCAAAAAAATGTGTGTAGGTTTGCTTTTTGGTCTATGTAATGTTCTTACTGAGATGGAAGTTCCTTTTCTTATCTTCATGATCATAGCTTCATTATCTATTCAAACATGAAGATCTGGAAGTTCTTGTCCAATCTAAACTTAAAGCAGGACTTTCAAAGTAAAAGTAAGAGTTAAGTACTTCAGAGTGTGGCAAATCCCAGAAGTGATTGCCTCCTCATCTGGTGGTAACATGCAGAGGTATATTGCATAGAGAGACTGACTGGTGAAGGGATTTTTGTTGCAGGTGTTTGCTGGGGCAAATTTGTGTAATTTGTGTTCTTGACAGTCGAAATACTAAAGTAGTGCTCGCATTAATTGTAACTGAAAACTAACATTTTTTAATTTTAAAAGTTTCTCTTCCACAAATGTTTGTAATTCTTCTATGCTTTCTAGCAGAGTTTGAGTTAGTATATTGCATATCAGTTGGGATGACATAAATGGGAATGACCTGGAAAAAAAAAAAGCCAAAAAATACCATTTGCTTCTGTAAGGGACTTTTTGTGTTACAGAAGAACCTTGAGTCTTGGAAATGCAATTAAGCTTATACTGGATCTTGTTATTCATGCGTAGTTACTGGCACTCTCAGTAGGTTAATGAAGTTTGAGAGAGCATCTCTTGTGCAAGTGGGAAATGCAGAAATTAAGTGACAGAACTTAAAGTTAATGCACGTTGGCTTTAAACTCAGTGTTGATTTTGTGCCTACTGTTAATCGGGTAGCAATTTTACCTTTGTAAAGAAGTAAACAACAAAAGGTGTTTTTTAGGATTATAGCCAAGGAGTGAGAGCTATACAGCTAAGGAGAGTCATGTACCAAATGTAGGTAATTCATTTCATTTGTGAAATGTCACTGTACAAAACTAAGCAAGTGGACACATCCTCAGAAGAGGAGGATTGACATTGCTATTCAAGTGTCTATGCTTGTAACAAGTAAATGCAGAAGGGTGGAGAAGTCTACCTACACTCAGTAAATCGAAACCAAATAGAAAGCCTATGTAAAAAACCTTCTACAAACATATCTGTCTCTGAGGTTGGGAATAATAATATTAACTATAGTTAAAAATAAAAAATTTATCTCCGTGGAGCTGAGTGGCAGTCTGCAAAAACAGAATATACTTCAGCAGACTGATCGTAGGCAGCTGTCTGAAAGATATATCCTTTAGGGGGAAAAAAAAACGTACTTAATTCTTTAAGAACTGTCTGTTTTAAGAATAAGATTGACAAAAATCTCAGCTATGGAAGCATGTAAAGAATTGGTCATAACCTTGATATATTTTTCAATAAGGATCTCTTAACTTGGAAGTCTGTGTGTGAATGGTCAAGGTGGAACTCTATTACAGAGCTTGTGCCTCAGACATTATTTTAAGAATTATTTGAGATTGCAATTGAAATTTATCTTGTGTTTACCATGTCAAGGAAGATAAATATGAGGAAATTGTTGTTGGTCTTTCACAAAACTTCTTAGACTAATAAGTGTTTTATTTTGTCTAAGGCTTATTTTACATAAGTTTTACTAACGGACCTGGACCATAAATCTTTCTCAATCCAGATACTTCTTGCAGACTGCTGGAGAGATACCAAGAGTAATGGGTTTTATAGCATAAACATAGTGTATACAAAGTGATTCCTATCATAACATCAGCTGTATAATTTCAGTGCAGCAAGCTCATTAGTAACTATGAGTCCTGACAGTCTGTTCAGTCACCATACTCTTAACTTTTAATTTTCCTCTCTCTAGGCAGAGCTAGTGAAAGGGAACCTGCAAAGCGTTGGCCTCACGCTCCGCCTTGTGCAGTCCAAGGAAGATGATGCAGGGCATGTTGTTATTGAAACAGTTACACCAAACTCACCTGCAGCAGCTGCTGATCTACAGAGGGGTGACAGACTCCTAGCCATTGGCAGTGAGTAATATGTCAGCTTTCAAAATAAGCGTTGTCTTGCAAACAGGAAGGGCATTTCCATTTAGAGTTCAATTAGACTGCTGTTCTCAACAATTACACATGCCTAATCACATAATAAATGCAACACTTATATATTTATTGCCACTTAAGGTTATTCACTCGTTCATTTCTCTTGCGTATTTATTTACTATTTGCTGGGTAGAAGCCAACATAAAGGTAAATAAACATTTCAATGTAAATATATTTTAGCTACCCAAAAAGTGTTTAAAAAAAAACAAAACAAAACAATAACACAAAACTGAACTGTGCATGTTAGTATAATTTCCAACTCCTGAAATGATATATTTGTATGGATAAAATTAAAGGGATCCAGCTGTTACATTTCAGTTTAGCTCTTTTGTCATAATTGCTTGACTTCCTCTTAGTGATAATTCTATTGCTCACTGTTAAAGCTCTAAAAGTATGTGTAGACACTTTTGGGGTTTTTTCCCCTTTATTATCTTATTATAAAATTTAACATTTTTATCTTTTTTATAGGTGTTAAAATCACATCAACTGTCCAAGTGTTGAAGCTTATTAGACAGGCTGGGGACAAAGTCTTAGTTTTTTATGAAAGGCCTGTTGGATATAATCAACATGGTTCAGCACTACAGGATGGATTTGGACAATTGGAAGATGCTGCTTTCTTGACACAGCAAGAAGATGACCAAGTTAATGTATCAGCTGATGTTGACAGCAGAGATTTTGATTCAGAATTCGAGGACTTAGCATGTGAATCACCTGATCAAAAAGAAGATATGCCAACAACTCCAAGTCCCAAACGTTCAGTAGTAATACTTGCTGCTAAACCACTTGGAACCATATCTCCAATTCTGAATCGAAAACTGCATTTAGGAAATTATCAGACAACATCTAAAATGCAACAGAAAGATGGAGCCAAACTGGCAACACCCAAAGCCTCTGAGAGTTCAGATGCATCACTGGTATCAGGTAAGCAGTCACAAGGTTCTGGTGCTAAGCCTCCTGTTCCACCTAGACCACAAATTAGGCCTACTTTGCCTACTAATGAAACTCAAAATCAGTTGGAATCCGGAGGTGTACCTTCTGAAAAAACAGAGAGGCCACCTCCGTCTTCAGGTAATGGAGATAAATGTACAGAGAAAGTAGTAAAGAATAATGACCAAACAGAAGACCCAACATTATCAAAAGTAGCAGCAATACCAAAACAAGATGCATTAAAAGATGGAATTTCAGAAAATGCACGTGGTCACAAAGATGGTGGAGATGATCATCGAACTTGGGAATCACCAGAAATTCCATATCGAGTCCGACAAGGTCGGTGGCCAAAGACAAGAACATCCTCCTGTCTGTTTGAAGTAGAAGGATCTCATAAGTACCTTAATGTTGCACTGTGGTGCAGAGACCCTTTCAAAGCAGGTGGTTTTATCTGCCTAGGATATGCAAGCATAAAACTTGAAGAAATTGCTTTAGACTGTATAGCTACATCATCAATGGAATATGTTAGAACATTTAAATTGAGTGCTCCTACACCTAAAGCAGCAGTCACTAGAACGGCGTTGAGGAATTTGACAACCCATAAGGGATTTAATGAAAAGTTCTGTTATGGTGATATAGCTTTACACTTTAAATATTTTAAAGAAGGTGAAGCAGATGATTCAAATTTTCTGTTGGAGAAAGAAAAGGAATGCCATCTGGAAGAAGAAGTTAATGTACTTCAGAAAGAGGATCCTTACATGGGACAAATTGTTCTTACTGAGAACAAGCATAACTTTCAAGATACTCAGTTTCAGAATCCAACTTGGTGTGATTACTGCAAAAAAAAGGTATGGACTAAAGCAGCTTCACAGTGTATGCTCTGTGCTTATGTTTGCCATAAAAAATGTCAAGAAAAATGTCTAGCTGAAACGCCCTTCTGTGTAGGAGCTGAAAAGCGACATGATCGAACTGCAGGAGGTTGTAGAGCAGAAGGACAGGAAACTTCCCAAGCTGCATCCATTCGTGTCGATTCAGAGTCTAAATCTGTTAACAGGACTGCAGGTTTGACCAGGCATATCATCAATACAAGTACTCGTTTGTTAAACCTCCGTCAAGTCCCCAAAGCTCGCCTTTCTGAGCAGGGAACAGAGATTGTAGAGCCTTCACCAAAGCACACGCCAAACACTTCTGATAATGAAAGTAGTGATACTGAAATTAGTGGTCCAAGTAGTCCTTCAAAACGTGCATCGGGTAGTGGGATAAAACTGGTCAGAAAGGAGGGTGGTCTAGATGACAGCGTCTTCATTGCAGTTAAGGAAATTGGGCGTGATCTCTACAGAAGTCTACCCACAGAGGAACGTTTTCAGAAATTAGAGTTTATGTTGGATAAGTTGCAGAACGAAATAGACCAGGAGCTGGAAAATAACAATTCACTTGTTAAAGAAGAAAAAGAGGCAACCGAGGCAAGGAAAAAAGCATTGATTTCTGCTGCGCTGGCTAAATCAGGTGAAAGACTGCAAGCCCTTACACTGCTGATGATCCACTACAGAGCAGGCATTGAGGATATAGAGTCTTTGGAGAGCATGTCCTCAGACCGGCAGTCTAAAAGAGTGACTAAAGATTCAGAGGAAGCCAGTATAGCAGAAGAAGTGGATAATGAAGATATTGGTCTGACAGAGGCTCCGACATTCAACGTCATATCAGATGAATCAGTTGATCCACCTCAGTCGGTAGACTGATATTCACGTTTAGCCTTTGAAGGACCGGACTTAAACAAATGCTTTGCACTTAATTACAGACATACAGAACGAATTAAAACGCTGGTAGAACACACCTGCTTCTCCACGGTTATTTGCCTATGTAAGAGTACAGCTGATAATGGTTCTTCTCCAGCTGCAGCACCATCGTTTTGTTAAACTAGCTGGTTAAAACTGCATTTTGGGGTTTATATTGGAAATTTATTTTTAATAACTTATTTTCATTTTTTCTAATTTTGTAACCTTACCATTTCATATTAATGTGTGGTGTCCCCCACCACTCCTGGACCCCCTTCCCCCCCCCCTTTTTTTTTTTTTTTTTTAATATAATGATTTCAACACGAAACTATCAGGATTTTTTTGAAATATTTAGTTTCCATTTTTCTGTTTTATGATTAAAAGAGAAGCTTGTTGCATGCCTAAGCGGATGACTACGCAGAAATCACTGAGGGACCAGGCTTTAAAATTTTGATTGCAGTTACTTTGTCTGCTAGGCAATTGTGTATTTCTTGCCAAACATATCATGAAAACAAACAAAGCATCTTTTTTTTTTGTCTGTTATTAATACTTGTTAGAGTGATTGAGTATTAGATCACTTATTTTCCATACTTTCGTTAAATACAAGAACTTGTCATAGTTCTTAATATCATTCATAGCAATGCTACGCAAGAAAATGCCTCCCTGCAATTTCAGGACATCATATCCTGATTTCATAATATTAAAAGGATGTACCACTATCTCCCAATAATCAAACTGGGACTATTTTTGAGATGAAGATTCTGGTTCCTTCTGAAACAAGGTTGTCTTCAAGTGTTGGTGTATATCTGAAAAGCTGATAAAAGAAAATTGTGTTTTGCAAGAGCTGGAGGTTTCATTGCAGTCTATAAAAGTGTAAATGACAGTTTTAATTTCGAAAGTTTTAATATGTTGCTATTTTAATATTTATAGTTTCAGAAAGCCGAAGGTACAGAATAAGCAGTGATGACAAAATACCTGAACCTTGTCTTTCAATGTTTTTGAGCAGTCATATAGTGGTGAATTGCATTCAGCTTCTCAGACAAAAGAGGCAGTCTGAGCAGAAGGATCACCTTTTTCAGAACGACGTCGTACAGTGTATATACCATGTTTTAGTTAAGGCAAAATAAGTGAGTCCAGTAGAGAAGAAGAATTCTGGCCAGCAGCTTTTGAAAAGAACTATCTGTTCTTGTGCTATGTGTGAATTGTGGATCTTAGCATCACCTGGCTGAGGCCATTGTTCTTATTTATTTCCTGTAAACATGACTTCAGCTTCATCTTCTGTGTATAGAAATGCCATATAAAATATCATCTTTATTTTAGGTACTGCGTTAGGTACCGGTGTCATTATCGCTGTAGTAGAAAATGCCTTTGTGGGAGTGGAGTTGATTCTAAGGTGGTAAAAGAAATAACTTAAATTTCCAGGCAGTGTACAATGTAGCTCTCCAATCAATTTTCTTCTCAGTTTATTTTGTGATGGGCAAAATGAAGAAGCAGTGATTTTTGAGATGGAAAAGCATACTTGTACTCCTAAACAAAACAGTTAACTTCCACTCATGCAACTACTTGCACTTTCTTTGTGAGTTCTGGGCGGTTGGTAATTATTTAGTTGATGTATGGAAAACACTATCCATGCTACAGTTGGCATGTGTCACACTTCAGAAATTAAGCTTCAGCAGATAATCGCACAAAATTAGCTTCCTTTATTGACTAAAAGTTGTTTAACCTATACTTGCTTGAGATGCGTACTAAGACTTTCCCACTCCATTTTCTCAGAGGCTTACCATTGGTGGTGATCTGTATTAAATCTCCATCAGTGTTTGCTCGTATGGACTACTATAGAAGTTTTCAAATATATCCGAGTGCTTCACTTAAACCCTGGTGCACATGAAGGAGCTGCGAAAACAATGCAAATACTGATTTCAAAAATGCATTCGAGGTTTCACGTTCAGCTGTGAAATACAGTGGGTAAGAAAAGCTGGATATGGTTTTCCTTGTATAGTGTCGCTGATGATGATTGTAACAGAGAAATTAAATGTAGTGCAATATTTTTAAACATACTGAATGGGAAAAGGGCAAAATAGTTGTATTTTAGTGATAAGGAGGAAAACATAAATTCCTATCTGGCATTAATTAAAATAAATGCTAAATCTTGAGGAGGAAAAAGCGTAATACTACATTCCTGATGTAATCCTTGCTTTGTGCTTGATTGTAAATAGCTGAAAATAAAGAATACCACAGAAAACAAGAATATCTTGAGTTAATGATATCCCATAGGTGGCAGCTACACACATTTGCAGAAACTGCCTAATATGATTTTGTTGGCTATTATTTTATCATGAGAACAAGCTTTAATAAAATAGTTTTGCTAAATTATCTTCTTCTTTGCATTGTCTTAGTATTTTTTTTTTTAAATGTTTGTAGTTGCATCTTCACTACTTGAAAAGGAAGGTACCTTTGGGAGAAAAACATTTTGCATTAAATAAAATTACTGAGTGCTGAATCGGGCTTTTATGCATTCTTTGTATTTGGATATGCATTTATTTTTCTTCTGTGCAGTTTAACAATAGGCAGGTTCAAAATGGTGATTCTGTTGTGTAGCTAGAAGATATTGTAAAATGCAGAGTGTGGTGTTAATTTGCTTTTGTTTTTGCTAGTCAGTTATCGCTGATAGTTGCTTCCAATGGAGTTGGATTGGGAGGGGGGAAGGACTAAGAAAAATTCTGTTTTGTCCTGTCCTTTAGAAAACGCAGTGTGTAACTAAAGAAGTCCTTACTGCTTACTCACACATTTCTGTCTAATCGTTCTGATTTTCATTCTAATTCCCCATATTTGAAATCAGTCATGGAAGTTTACAACCTCAGGGGAGGAAAAAATATACTAAATGTGGGAGAAGCCCAAATTTTTGCAGCATAGAATGTTTTCTTCTCTGTTTTTCTGTGACTGAAGCAGCTCTCAGCAAGGAGAGTACTTGGTTACTGGCTGGTAACATCCACTTACTCCTCCAATCCCCAGAAAATCCAACATGCAGGATGACTGTGAGCTGCCTGCTGTTTGGTGGCAAATGCAGAGCACACTTCCCAGGGCAAAACTGTGATCATCCAAATGCCCTGTGAAACGAAAACGTGAACCAAATGTAAATTGGCCATCAATAGGCACAGTTGTCTCTTGGCGGCAGTGAAATACTCAGTGTGCTGCAGAACCACGCTCTGTACTCTGTTGCTGTCTGTCTCCAGGACCTCTCAGCTTTGAAGGAAGATTCTCCATCTGTTACATATTCACAAGAACGCAATAGAAAATGCACCCCTATAAAACTGGTAAGTGGATTTTCAAATCAACGACAGCACGTATTGCTTATCCTTTCACACTGTTCAGCCTCTCCCGCTGTTCTCTCAGAATATTCATTCTCTCTTCCTTCAACACTTGTGGCACGGTGTATGAGGGCATATCCTGGCAATGCACGTTTAGTCCTTACCCATTTCACTTTCAGGAGTCAAGCCTCAGATCAGCAGTCAGGTGACGGGGTGGTTGGTTTTGGAAGAGATTGTTTAAACAAGCTGTGCATTTGTGCCCTGGAGTCATAAATGGGCTAGAAATGAAAAGTGCTTTCCCAGTGCTTAAATTAATTCAGTGTTGTTGTTTTTGTACTTTACAAGAGATCACAATGCATGGGGCGACTGCTGAAGGGTAAGGGAGTAATTTGGTCCTTTATTACAAAAGATCATGAACTTATTTTAGATACCTTTATTTTAACGTGGTCTGACTCCATAATAATTGACAAAGCATGAGTTGAAAACTGATCCACTACTTTTCATGTTTTCTGACCATTTATATATATATGTACTTTACAAAACTATATGTAAACATGGTATCTATGCTGCAGTACATAAAACATCTGCAAGTACAGGAAAAGAAGGCACATCCATATTTTAATTATACGAATAAAAAGACACCACAGTCGATAAGGACGTTGTGTGTTACGTTAAATGCTTTCTTTCAAAGCTGAATTTTTTTCTCTTCGCAGACAGAGACCATCTACCCCAATGCTGTTCCTCTATTAGACTGTATACCTAAATCTTTGTTATCTTTAGCAAAGTTGATGGTTTTACTTCCTTTCTGAAAGTTAAATATATGTATTTGCATACATATTTACATAAAATATTTTTGTTTGAACTGCTCAAGTTGCCAGCTTACACCCAGTATGTGCTGAGACTAAATACTGAGATCCTGCAGCTTTCCTTAGCCACTCACAGTAAAGCTAAACTGCAGTTGAGATGTGAAAAATAAAATCCAAAAGATGGAATGTAAAACAGGACCTCCATGCAGTTCTTATTCCTTCTTAAGGGAAAGGAACTGCATACATTCAGACATGCTTGTTTACCCAGTGCTGTGTGTTTGTTTGGGGGCTGCGTTGTGCACAGCTGCTTAGCTGGTTAAAACTTCATTAAATTGTACTGACTACATAGAGATACCCTGATGCATTTGACATATTTTCTTTCTCTCAGTGTTCCACAGGCAGGCAGGTGGAGCTCACTTTGGAAAGCAGGGAAGAAGTTGCACCTTCAACAAACACAACTCCTTGCCACATCTAAACTCTTAGCTCCAGAATCTGCTGAGTAAGTTAGAGAAGTTATTGGCAAGAGCTGAGTTCACTCTTACGAGTCTAAACAGAACATGAAGTAACGTGATGGCTTTATGAAGCAAACAGTGTCAATTCACATGTTTATACAGATTTATACTACACATTTAATCAAAAATATACTGTGTAATATTCAACGAAAATAAATACACAGAGGAAAACACTATACAAATTCTCTATAAAAGCTTTTTTTTTTCCCTCTTTATAAGGCAGTTAGCAGTTGACTTTATATCCATGGGAGATGAATAATATACCTTTGGTTTTTGACCATTCCACTATTAACTCCACAGTACAACTAAAACATACTTCTGGATGAGATGTTTCACACTGCATTTTGTACACCAAAATGTATTATATGGCTTTTAACGTTACTCATCACTTTCATACTCTTCTTCATCACCTATGGGATAGGACTGGATGTTGTTCTGAGTATACATTTTTGTTTTAACAGGGCAGTTGTGATCCATGAGTATAGCCTGAAAGAAAAGAGGTGAATGTTAGTGTTCCTGCGTAGTGCTCAGTCGTGGCTGTGATTCACTCTCTTCCACAACAGCAGAAACTAAATTGATCTTTATTACAGTAATTCAGTTTATGTGTCCTTAGATGTATGAGGAGGGATCTTGACAGCACCAGCACAGTTCTTAGTGGAGCCAGTATTTCAGCTCCTGTGTTAAATACATCTAGCTGCTTTCCCATTGCAGTAACTTAGCACTCATATTGGATCACCACAAGCTGGGTGAATGAGCCCACCTGTCTCCCTTGAGCCTCCTGCTCATGTGCTTGCTTTTCATCCAGAAGCAGCTGCAGTTGGTGAGAACAAAAGGACAAGGAGTATGGAGCTCAAGAAGAGACGTGAAGCATGAATGCTTTAGAACAGATTTCAGCCTTGGAGGGGGCTGTAGGTACAAACCAACTGCAAAGTGAACTTTCTATCTCAATTTTTACAAATAATGCTGTTTTATCAGGTAGAAATAACAAGTAATAAATGCATTATTAGCTGGAATCTCTGGGATTCTGCAGTGCAAATATGTGCATCCTAATGTAATAGGAACAACAAATCTACTGCAGGAAGCACGTAACTAAGCTTTTCTTTGTGCATCTTATAGCTATAACGTGGCAGGGTTGTTTCAGAAATGATGCATGAGGATGAGATAGACTGTGCTGGTCCTGTTTTGTGGAGTTACAGGCAAAGATACAGAAATAAGTTTTAATTCATTTCACTGGAAAAAAAAACCATTAAAAAAAGGTGTTATGCTTACCATTTTCTCTTCTTTGGCAGGTGGACTTCGAAGGAAAAAGCACAGAGGAGCAAAGAGAATATCCACAATCCCTATAATTGTCATGAGCCATGGAAATCCAATTGCCTTTGCGATGGCACCGCCAGCAGAGGGACCTTTTAAAATTAAACCCTTTTTCTGAATATCATAAAACTTGCAGCATTCACTTCAAATAGTAATTTTACATGCAAAAATCCTCTACTTTTCAAAGTGATTGAAAAAAAAAAAGTACAGTTGCATTCCCCACTTGAACCAATGAAATGAAAGGTGCTCCAAGGAGCCTTCACATCCAACATCTCAGCATGTTTCTCTTTGTGGTGAAGAACGTTATAAGCAGGAAAATGCAAGACTTACCTATTGCAAAGCCCATGCAAAAGGCAACATCAGCTATGGCATAGACACTGCCATAGACCGACACATGGCGCAGATCCACGAGGTAACCCATGATGGGCATCATGGAGGAGTCCACCATTCCTGGTTGCGAGGGAGAGGAACAGAGATCAGGAAAACTATCCTGATTTTTACATAAACCACAGACTGAACAAGGTAGTGTAATTTTTTCTCACCAATGGCAAATCCAACTCCGAAATTGGGTGCTATGAGCCCATAGATGTTCTTAGCAAATGGTACCTGTAAATGATGTTTCAGACAGCTGATCAGGTCATGCTGCATGTGCTAATGAAATTTGTTTTGTTTTTCTAAGAGAAATTCTCAGAGCAGTTTGCACATACTTTGCACAGATGTGCAAGCTAGAATTTGGGGCTTGTGTGGGACTTCAGATAAGAGCCATTACACCACTGACACTCGCCATTGCAAACAGGAGTAAAATGTTGAGTGGCATTCAAAAAAAAAAAAATCTTTACTCCTTTAAAAGTCATCCTTCAATGAAAATGAAACAGTAAGATTTGAAAGCACTCAGATCTGCAACCTGTTAGCTGCACGTTATTCAGTGAAGTATCTGGAAGGCAGAAACTTCAGTGAAATGTCACAGCAAAGCACAATTTCAAAGATGAACACAGAGAGATTTGGATTGTTCAAATGGTCTACTTACACACAAGATGCTTATTCCCACAATGAGCATTCCTAGTAAAGCACAGAGCCACCTGAAAAGGAAGAAACATCGCTCAGAGATCGGTGGTTATAAGGCACTCGAGATCATTTGGGCTGGTTGAGAGCCACATCTGATGTGCAAACCTACACAACTGAAGGTGGAGTGTGTTCCAAAAATGGTTTTGCTACTGTAGTACAACTTCTAATAACTTCCAACATCAACAAACTGCCCTGCAAACACTGGAAACGGAGCACGAACACACTGGAAGATTATTAATATTTTTTAAGGTAAGCATACCTTCCCATTTTGTGCGCAAGTATCCCAAAAAGATTAGTCCCGATAAGATAAGAGATACTGGCTGGAAGAAACGCAACGCCTGAAAAATATGAATGAGATGTTTTATCGGCAGTGATTCCAGCGGGGTGTTAGGAGAAATTAATAAATGCCAGACAGCGCAGTTCCGAAGCAAACACATCTGACAGAGTCGTTGTGTGCAGCCCAGAGAATCAAATATCCGGTTTGCTGCAGCAATCTCAGGACATCATCTATGAAATGCAGGAGCAGCGTGACACCTGCAAAAAAAGTGTTTGTAACTGCAGATAGTTCAAGGAAGCTCATTTTCCCCGATGGATATTTCTGGGTTTACGGCCGGGTGTAAGGATGGAGGTCAGGCCTCGCTCCCTGCAAGCACCTCAGTGCCCTGAAGTACAGGCTGCCATTGGGCCCCCGGTCAGGCATCAGCTCAAACTGAGCACCTAAAGATAAAGAAGCATTAAAAACAAGATTTTTTTATTTTTTTTTTTAAGATTTAGTAGGTTTTTAATACAAATAACTAACAGCCCTAGGGAAACACCACTGGTTTAAAGGCTAGTTCCAGTGCTTGAGGCTTCCTCCTCTTCCTCACTCTCTATGAGGCTGTGGGCAGAGCCCAGACACGGGGCAATGGGGAGGAAGCCTTGGAAGGTAGTTCTGATTTACAAAGCCATGACATTATGGTACGCAGTCAAACAATTTCTTCTGAGTGCGTGTACTCCTTGTCCCTCACCAAGGCAACACAGGCTTTCTCATTTCCTGCCTATCCATCTTCCTTCCTATCTCTCTGATATTCATAAGAGAAATCAGGAGGTAATTTTTAGCACAGCAATATTCTGCAATTGAAATCCTTATGGGTTAACAATGGTGATGCTGAGGAAACCTTTTCACCTGTGCAACTGCATCTGCTTCGCTGCAGCCTGGTGCAGCCTTTTGTACAGGTGCAGCCTGGTCATATAAGAGCAGAACTTGAAAACTGGGGAAAAATGCTGCAGGTTGGGATGTACACATGCAGTGGTAAGCTGTGGTACACTGAAGCATAGCTGCGATTTTCTGAGTTAGATTTATGCACAGTAACATTAATTGACTGAAATCAGGACCTTTGCACCTTCTTGAAATCATGCTTCAAACCACTGGATCTCAAAACTGCCTAAGATCATCATTTGCTTAAACCCTTGCAGTTTGAGATATAGTTTAAGAGGCTTAAAAACTTCAATTAATGCTGACAAATCAGACAAAGCATAAGGGACTCAATTACTTATCTCACTAAGGGGTGAAAATTATTCTTAAATTGGATATTTTTCCTCTAGGAATCTCAGTTCAAATAAGAGATTTGTGAGTCTCACTTCTGTTGCATCAGTAGCACCGTACTCTAGTAATAAATCTCCAGCATGGCCCGGTGGGGCTGCTCTGCTGCTCACGGTAGCAGCAGCACCACTGCATATAAGAGCAGCAGCATGACTGAATCAGCATGGAGACTTCCATCAGATAAATAACTGCACAAAAATGACATGGTGTACTTTACCGAGTTGCCATTTTTTGGAACACATGGTCTCCATCATCCAGATGGGTAGTGCTGGTTCAAGCATTGCAATAGCCATGTTTGCAAAGCAGATCGATCCTGTAGGAAAAGGAGAGGAGAAAAAACAAAGGTGAAAAATTAGTTATTTTGATTCTGAATAAAAAGCTGTGCAGAGAACAAGAGCTCTTAAAAAAAAACCAAAACACTGTGCTTCTTGCAGTCCTGTTTGTCATGCACCAAATGTTGATTAATGTTAAAAAGAACAGAACGTAAAATCACTGCACACTAACTTGTTATATATTTCAGTTCTCCCAGAAATTCTACAATAAAGGTTAAGCTATATTCATACTGTGAAGGGAGAGCAGCAAAGTCTGCAGCGAGCCTGGTGACATTTAGAAAGTTCATGAGGTCTGAATGTTCTGCAAATGATGAACTAAAATTCCCATCTTCTGGTCTTCATCTCCAGTCTCCTGAGGCGGAATTGGAGCGCTGTTGTGTAAGAGATACGGTCCATGACCTGTACCTCCATCACAGGATGAGGAAGAGGAGATATGGAGGTCTTGGTCCTAAAAATACCATCGAGCAGCCAGAGAAATACCTGTCCCCTACAAAGGGGTGTTTTGTGTACAGACCCCACTGCCAGCAGCCACAACGCCTGGGCACGGCTAGGCTCAGCTTGCCTAGCCATGTGAATTTCAAGTGCTTTCAGATCTTTTTGAATCTCAGGACATTTGGTCACTCAGGTGCAAAGGACAGAAGTGCTGACTGAATCCAGCCTGCGGCTCCTCTGCCCAAGTAACATTTTCTTTCAGCTCTGTAGCTGTAGTGCTTTGGATTTCTTTTCATTCTTCCTCAGAAGAACCTAACTCATGTACATGGGACATGTCCCCACTGCTCATCCTTCACGAAATGACTTTCAGAGGAGTTTAAAAGTCACTGCTAGAACTGACAGCCTCAGATGCGTGTTCCCATTTTTCTTTCTAACATTTATAATCCCAAAGACTCCTACAAATGTCGCTTTTTGAAGCAAAAAAAAAAAAGAAGTTTAAGTTGTCTTGAGGTCAGAGAAGTACTATTCTTCTCGGAACAGGCTCCTCATTGCGCAGTTCAAAACGAAATGAGCACGGATGTCATTCTTTGCTCGAACCTGTCAGACCACATTAGGCTGTGTATCTGTGATTGCTGCAATGAACATGCAGGCCTGTCGCTCACTCCCTTCCTGGGGCAGGCAGTAGCTGCTTGGCTCACCTTTACCCTGCAGACAAAGGGTTGCATACAATGGGAACCTTTCCACTCTGTTGCAAGGCTCCATGTCTGCAAGGAACCCCAGCCAAGCACCCAGGGGCTGCCCTGACTCGGCCAAACCCAGCCAAGCTCAAGCTCAATGCTGGAAAAACATTTCAAGCCAAACAAATTGCATCCAGAGGAGCCTACGCCATTCCGACAGAGGCAGATAAGTACGAAAGGTCCTATCCCACTCTCAGCAAACTTCACAAAGTAATTAGAAGTACACATGCACGTAATACAGCTATTTCTCATTAGGACAGGAAACATCACCAGAGCTTGTCAAGGTAGTTATGTGCGTGGTGACAAAGGTACTTTGCTCTTTAGGACACGCTTCAAGAGAAAGGTGGGAGCCCGAGCTGGCAGTCTGCAAACTGAGGGTAAATCCAATAGAGACCATGCACCCTGACTGAAGTTTCCCCAGACAGGCTTGCTTGGGCTCAACATGGCTCAGCTAAAGTGAATGGAGTGCTTCAGATACATGAATCAGTCAGGAAGCACTTGTGCTTCGGCAATGCAAACCATTATGGATCAAGTGTGTGACACACACCCAGGAGATTAGATCTGAATTTATACCACAAACTTAGTGTACCTGAATCGAGAGCATGAAAAACACTTTAACTGTTGGCCCTTTTGCAGCAGCCCTAAGATAAAGCCATCTTTCACTTGTGGTTGACAAACAGTCCATTAGAGATGCAGTAAATTGTGTCATTTCTCAATGTAATATTCTTTTTAAAAAATAATAGTTTAAAAACAAAAAATTTTGTTCTTTGAGCTTCTCATAAAAAGAAACAGGAAATGACATTGCTGCTAAACCAAGCTAGCTTGAGGCTTTCCAGCATTCCGGGAATAATGCCTGCAGTTGGTTTAAATACATGTATGTATAAATAAAGAGACCTGGTACCTGCTGCAATGATGATATACGGGTCCTTCACAAGTGTCAGTAATGGTGTCCCCTTCTGACTCTGTGAAACAAATGAAAACCTGGCATTAGGAAAGACAAAATGTCAGCTGTGGCTAACAGCATTTTACTACAATACTTACTTCTGCCTGTGCTCTGGACGGCTGCAGAACAAATAATTGAACAGCTGTGGAAAGAAACCAATACTGTAACACTGCTCAAAGAGGAGGGTTAGCAGCTAATGCAGTGTGCTACAGACGTACGGGGTCGTATGGACTCTGTGGGTACTGACCTCCATCAAACAGAGCCAGAGCTGCCAGCACGAGGAACGGAGAGCTCTTCCCCACAAACTCATACATGATGCTCCCAAAGGGTGGGCCCACTGCAGGGGGAAGGAAGGAGTCTGGGGTGAGGCCACGTTTCTGATCGTGAACAAGTGTCATCTGCAAGCATTTGGGCTGCTGGCACGCTGGGGCCAAAAGGCTCCATTTGAAAAACCCACAGATCTCACTGATTATGTGATTATGGAAACCTTATTCTTCACACCCCAAAATATTCTTCCATTTAAACAAAACTTCAGCATCACGGAAATTACTGTCTGACTTTTATCTGCCTAAGATACGCTTCTGTGTAAGAAACAATTCTGGCCATGAATAGTGAATCTAATCTGGAGATGGCATGATAACATGGCACTTGATGAGACCTTCCCATGTTTCAGTAGATCACAGGTGGGAACTTTATGGCTTCCCTTGGTGGCAGAGCCTGACACTGACCTAATACTCCCATAGCAAGGCCTCCCAGTGCAATTCCCATCGCGTTGCCTCTCTCTTCATCGTCTGTGTATACACTGGCAAGCATACCCATCCCTAAATCAGAAACAAAACAAAGTGTAGATTAGGCGGCTGTGTCTTACAATTTATTGTCATCATTTTCCAGCCCTACTGAACATTAGTCAAAGGTAACATTAGGTAACTCTATACACAAATATACATGCATATATATATCCATGTACACACATACTTGTGTGCCTATGTCCCCTCCTCATGGAGTTTGCCTTGAAGCAGAAGAGAGTTTGGCATACGTAGATGCTCCCCACATCATGTTCTATCACACCATATCAATCAAATAAATTAATGATGCCCTGATTTGCTGGATTCTTCATCCTTCCCTTTGCTCCAGAGCATTTAGATGATGCTTTTCAACCAGACACAACCAAGCTGTTACAAGTGTTCAGTTTTTTATCAGCACACAAATCTGGTACCTGGCATGAGGTCTGGTGCCCACTGACAGCTGTACCCAGGTCATTGCAAGCTGTGCTCTCAGCATAAAGGATCATGAGTATTTCAAGAGCATCCAAAATTAAAGGGTGCTTTTGACCTTTATCTTCACTGTCCTCTCTTCTGCTCATCTAATGATGAGCCTTCATTTCACAGAAGGAAACGTGAAGCCTAATTCATTTGTTTTTGTGAAGCTCAGAGTGTGAATGTCACTCAGAGGTGAATGCTAAAGGAGGGTTCTTATAGAAATTGTTACTTTTTTTTAATTACTTATTTTATTACTTTTCAAATCAAGGCTCTAATAGGACTAAGCAAATAAGGTCCACAGCTACGCAGTGAGCCAGAAAGAGGAAACAGAGCATTGCATGAGTGATCACTGAGTAAATACCAGCCATCGTGTGCACCATGAGCAGAGGTCCTGAATGAATGTGCTTACTGGAACCTGTGGCTGACTTCAAATTGCTCACATGAGATGCTGGGAAGCAAGTTAGAGAGTGCTATCAGAATTGACAACAAATTTGTGCAGATTCAGAGAACTATTCTGGAAAAGAGTAGGATGCAATACAAAGCTGATGAAGGTTTATGCTTCGATAGGAATAAATCTGCAGAGATACAGGGTGGATGCTGCACCCAGTGCTGCAGCCCAGAGAATAGCACAGGGGATGAACAAAGGATTAGAAAAACCATCAGTGCGTCCCTTTGGATTTAAAACCAGAGAGGAGAAACCAACTCACAATGTGGTGTGGCCTTGAAAGTTAAACAAGCTTTCAAGAGGAGTTTTCAGGGGAATTCTTCCTGAGGAAGCTCTATTCACCTCCCTTCTCAAGCTAAATTTGTATTCATGAACAAAACAAGAAAGTTTTCCTCTAGATTTCATTCCAGAAATGATTGAATAGTTTGGAATGAAAACCCATCCTCCATTTCACCTCTTCATTTTAAAAAAGTAAATAGATCTGACATTGGGCATCTAGCACAGGCGACCTGTAGGCTGAATTAGAAGACACTGGGAACAACGCTTTGTAACAGGAATTTCAGATGCAGGCAGAGGTACAATCCCCACGGTGATCCGTAGCAACATAAGTTCCTGGTGACCTTTGAAAGGGCTGAAAATGAATTTAAAATATTGAAGGCACACATGCAGAAACCCGAGAGAGCATACCTCACCTAGCACTCTGCCTTACTGCAGCCCGAACACCAACGAGTCTGAGAAGACATTGGGTTTTGAGCTACTGCGTAGGAAAGGGGCAGAATGTCTTTTTAAGTGAAATAGATATAATTTGAGTAAGTTTGTATGATTATTGAAACCACAGAAAAAAAATAAAACACACCACAATTAAGAAATGACTTTTACTGAAACCTCTGGGATCTGTGAGCTCCATTTTATTCTCCTGTACGCTCTCTTACCTGCCACTGAAGAACAAGAGGAACCCACCCCTTGAAGGGACCTTGCAATGAACAGCAATGTGTAGCTTCCTGAGAAGGCAAACACTACAGAAAAGACAGAGGCAAATTTTGAAAATTAGGTTAACTCTAACTAGGTTTAAAAGTTAGATTTCTTTAAACCGTAATAGAAAACTTTGTGCCATTTAATCAGGCGTTTACTGTGCCTTGTGTCACTTTCAATGCTAATTACATTATTATCTCTTATTGCATTTAGAGGTGTCAGTGTTGAATTGTTCTCAGGTGTCTGAGCCTTCTGGTAACACAGAATACGAGCACCCAAGTCGTTTTAACTAATTACTCAGGATCTGATTGCACCCTGCTCTGATTCAGCTGCACACAGAGGTATTAAGACCTTTCTTTCCAGCCTTTATTTAAGCCTGCCCAACCTCTGCCAAACCTCTGTGCATTCAGGGAAAGCAAGAACTAAGAGAAGCCCCCCAGGCTTAAAGCAGTGTTTCTTCCAATAAGCAGGCAAGTTGTGAGATTTTTGCAGTGGTGTTCCACACTTGGTGCTGTGCAATGCATCTGGCCAGAAATTGGAATTACTACTCTTATCCCCAACCAGAATCTGCCTGATGATCCAAAAATCCAGAGCTGTCAGAATCTACCATCAGGTAATCTTTTTTCCATCACTTTGCTCTCCTTGCTGTCAGAAATACTGTCCTAATATTTAATGAATTTTTTCCTTGATATTGGTGGGGTTTTTTTGTTGTTTTTGTTTTTTTTACATGTTGTGGATATGGGAAACTTAATTCCCATCCCTTTCTTTGCAATGCACTCTGATACATCTTTAATCTGTCTTCTGAAACAAGCTCAGTTTTTAGTAATTCTTTACAGGCTTCCAATGATCCTTTGTACTCTTTTCCTCTGGATCACATCTTGAAATACCACACCAAAAGTGAACGTAAACCAGCAGCTGAGGCCTTATCAGTGCCATTTGGAGTGGACACGTTATCTCAGCTGACTTGTAAGCTATGTTCCTGTTTGCACATCCTATGGTGATGTCAAGCAATGCTATGATACTGTTGACTTTCATATTCTATTCTTGGGCCTCACATTCTCTTTCTGATAAGGCCCCGTGATTCGTAGTTGTCAGGGATCCTGAAAAATAGCCCTCGTGACTGAAAACTCTATCAGTTTAAGAGTGTGTGAGCACTGCTCAGACCATGGGAAGCTGAGAGGAAGGTTGAGACAAGAAAAGGACCAGCTGAAGGGGGATGGAAGGCAGTGAAATCCTTTGAGAGGTCCATAGAAGTATGCTTGTTAAATCTCTATAGCAGCCACTCTTACACTTTTTCTTACACTCAGTTCCTCTACATCAACAACAAGAATTCCTAGGGATAGCTATTGTAGATCACTTGTTTAAAAGTTACACCTGAACTACACCAAATAGGAAGTGGATACTTACTGATTGTTGACACAAACATGATGCAGAAGCCAGCAAACAAGGGAATCTGGTAGCCTATTCTAGAGGAAAAAAAAAGAAGTTCACATCTTTGGAATTGTCTCACTAATAGTTGCAGTTAGATTTTCCCAGATGAGGATGTTGGCAATTTAGGCAATCATACACATGTGAAGGATGCAAAAACCTGACTTGTGGTTTCTTTTCAGCTTTTGAACTATTTATGGTGGACCATATGATCAAATTGCTCCATGTTACAAATGCTTTCTCATTTGCTAAAGCAGAATTTTTATCTGAAATCCCTGAAAGAAGTCCTTCTCTCATTGGAATGTAGCTTTCCAGTAATGTGATGATACTGGACTTTACATGGGCAGTACTGGCTATGTTATGGAAATTATGGAAAAGCCTACAGCAGCTCTCTTCATTTCTAGTGATAATAATAGCTCTGCAATAGGAGCATAATCATTCTGATCTTCTGTTAGTTTGTTGATATAACTGTTATACAAGTAAGGGCTGTATGGGCTGACACAGAACAGGACAAAGGGAGTTTCCCCATAATTGCTTTGATTTTTGAATCTTTAACTTAAAGCACTGATATAAATATAGAATAAAAAATCCTTCAGGTACAGTTACTGCTGTTGGTGAATGATAGCATCTTTCTCCGGGTATGATGAATGCAAAAATTGAATGTCCCTATTCCTTCTTCCATCACAAAGGGGTGTTTTGTGTATCAAAGCCAACCCAGAGGTATGTAGGTTGGACACTGGACAAGAAGTCTGAGTACTGTAAAGAAATCAAAAAATTTGACTTGCCACAAGGAGTGTGAGACTGCAATTCAGAACTCCTACAATTACATGAAATTGAAATCAGTTATTTGCTTGAAGACAAATGCCATCTGAAGTGATTGCCATATCCATTTTCTATCAGCAGATTAAGAGACATAAGCTATGAGATCTTCCATAAGCATTAATGAGCTAAATAAATGGAAGGGCTATCATAGTCTTGTAACCTTAACTGATGGACCAGTCTCCATCCAGTTGAAACAAATTCCACCTCTTTCAATTGGCTTCCTACATTTGGAAAGAGTCTTAGCTATTGATAGTTGTAAGAAAACAAGCATTTTGGATGTCACTTTGAATGCTTAGTAAAAGCCTGTTGGAACTTTGATCTTAGTTTTTGCAGCTGTGGATTTTATTCCTCCTTTATCTTGGATGTAGTCACTAGGTGTGAAGCAATGCACAGCAGAGGATCATGGAGACAGAGCTAGAGCAGAACTTGCTCTTGCAACCCAGCAGACCGTGATGCTTTATTGCACGTGTTTAGGTCTAACACATAACTTTCCTTTCAGGCAGAGAATCATCTCAGAACCAGACTGTGTGGGCATAGCTAGTTCTTTTAGCCAAAATCTGTATTACCGTGGCCCACCATACAAGATGTGAAGGTATAAATGTGAGCAGAATGTGCTGAATCAAGCAAAAAATCATAATCCTCTGAAAAGGTCAAAACTGTCTAGAACTCCCTCTCTCTCCCCCAATCTGGAGGTGATGTGCTGCGCTGCTCAAGGTTGCTGAGCCTCCAGAAGTCATTCTTATTCTTGCTCAGGTTCTTACCCACTTGCAGCTGACAGAGAGATGTGCAGATTGCCTTTCCTGCATAATCTTAGCAAGTCCTGCCTCCTCCTTACATAGCATAGTGTTAATTAGTGTGTGACCACAAATCTCAGCTGCAGTCCCTGGTCTGTCCAACAGAGAGAACAGAGTGGCATTACCCCATCAGCCAGGTGTTTTAAGGATTGTGTCCCCTGGCCCATTCTGCTTTTGCCATGGCACGGCTCCACTCCGACAAGATTTGCCTTGTCTCCTTTTTCCTTGCTGTCATGCCTTAATAAGTCATTTTCACAGGTGCTCCTAACAAAACACTGCATGAGAATCTGCATTAGCCCCAGGTTGAGCACATTTCAGGGAGGCCACCTGCAGCTGCTCTCCCCATAGGCGTCTCTGACTCCTGAAAAAACAGAGCCACCAGTTACAGCAGGGAGAGGGAGGGCTGCTGGTGACAAAGAGTACCTAAACTACTCGCCTTGGTGCCACCTTGGCCCCAGACAGCAGAATTGTTTGGAAGTGGATTATGTTCATTAACAAGGTTACACCACAATGAGAAAACCACTTGACAGTTTTTCTACTGCAGGCAAATAAAGGTTACACTGACCAGGTTAGCAGCTGTGGAACATTAGAGCCTAATTGCCTATCCATTAAGGACTGCAAGTCTACTGACTTTAATATTGTGACTGCTTAGTGATATGGGTACCAAGGGCCAGCATTCTGGCCATTGACTTCACCCCTGGGCAGACTGGGGAGGATCTGTAGTAGGAACAGTATTTTCCTCAAGATCTCCATCCCAGTGCTCTAAGTTGGGCAGGCAGCGGGGCTCTGGCCGGCTGGGATGGGTGCTCAGGCATTTCAGTCACCTACTGAAAACCCAAAGGAAAGCTTACATAGGAACTGAGCTGTAAGTAAGGAGTTGTAAATGTTTTTTGTTTCCCTGCCTCACTCTTTCTATGCATCATAAATATCTTGTGGTTCAAGCCATGCTCTCTCTCATACATGCAAAGCTCACATCTATAGTCAGGCTGGCTGTAAAAACTATCATGCAAACACCTGTTCATTTGTTGATGAAATTTGAAGCCATGTATGGATAGGCATAAAGTTCAAACTATGTATTTTTTCAGGCTGGAAGATGAGGGGAGAGAGCTGCATGGCAGCCGATGCTCTCATTGACACTAGTGAGTGGTGGTGCCAGCACAACTGGGCTCTCAGACTAATTCACAGCGAGGGGCAATGCTTTGGAAAAAATAATGGAATGAATCAGACATAGGAAGCTGGTGCCCAATTTCTTCTTTGGAAGGATTAGGAAAAGCCTTCAAACTCCCCTTAACTGCATGTCCTGTGCACAGAGTGCTCTGTAGCAAGTGCTGTGCTGTTTGTATGGTTTCTTATCTGTTACACTACAAGCAAAAGCCAAATGTGCACCTGAGCAAGAAAAGATCTCAGTGCTGCTATGGGAGGTGTGTCATTCACATGCTGTGGCAAAGCCATTGCTCTGGTGTTCTGTTTGCTAGGACTTCCACCAGGGCTGTGAGTGAAGGGAAGCCGGTGGTGCATCTTAAGTTGCAAACCAGTTCATGAAGACAGGTGTGTGATTTGTCTCGTGTTCCTTCAAAAGAGATCAGCTTTAAATAAGAAACATTTTTAGCTTGCTTCTAGACTTAAATTAATTTCCAAAGTTACAACTAGAACTCAAAATTTTAAACAGTTTCACAAAACGATGGAACACCCTGTTGTATCCTTATACAAACTCAAGCACTCAAAGCCAGTACATATTTAAAGCCAATAACTATGCTTGTTTAAAACTCTCAACCATTCCTAAAGAATTATATTTAAATGAAAAATAAAAGCTATGAATATGGTTTAGTTCTTAATTGAAACTTACACCTCAACAGGGTGTGCACACTAGTTTTTAAACAAAGAAACCCATCCTCCTTAAGCTGTTCTAGTTTGCTTAAATTTTGCCATAACAGTGATCATTTAACAGCTTATCAGTGGTAGAGTCTTTATACTGATAACTCATATCTTCTGTTTCATTGATAGTAGTTTTCAGACTTCCTTTCAAACGAACACAAACACTGTTCTTAGGAAATGGTGTTTTTTTTTTTTTTTTTTTTTTTTTTTTTTTTTTTTTTGCCAATGGCTCCAACACTTCATTGAGAAATACATAAACTGATATTTTTCACTAAACGTTTCTCAGAATAAAGGCAGACGCTGCTACCAAGACCCGAACTACACACGAAAGAAAACCAATAATCCTTAAATCTAATTTAGGGGCAGTTTGCCATGAGGACACTGCCACGTGTGGCTGAGTGCTATCCTTACTTCTCCTTTTCCCATTTTCTGGGCACTGAGCCTGCAGATCCTGCCACTGGGAGGGAATTTTCATCCCCATGCACAAACCTATGGGATGGTTACAGCCTGGCTGTAGGGCTGCCAGCATCAGTGCTCCCACCAGGGCAGCACTGACACTGGTGCCACCAGTGTCAACATGTGAACATGTTGGAAGAAGGAGGAGACCCAAGAACATCTACCTCACTGCCAGCTCTAAGATCTGTGGGAGATTCCAGCCTCTGGCCCCAGCACAGATAGGCATCGGGGTGGTTGTTCCCTTTTGCTGATGCAGAGATCCTATCTACAGCATGATGTAACTGCACTAATGAAAGAGCCACCAGCCATGTGGGGTGTGTTCTTTCTTTTTCCCAAGTTTGGCAGTTTGTAGACAATATGATACAAACAGCAAAATCCAGAGAAAATAAATATAAATAGGGCCATAACGCAGGCACCTGGTAAAACCCAGATACCTAAAGAATTGTTATGAAAATCTGATTTGATTTCATACTGCTTTGATTGTGGAAGAGCTGTCATGTCCTCACAAAGCAATATAGGAAATCTAGATCTGCTCCTTGCATTGCAGCTGTGTTTGCATAAAAGTTATATTGTAATGGAAAATTGTTTTGGAGAGAATATAGAAGGAGGTTTGGAGAAAACAAATAGAAATGAAGGTATCTATCTAATATAAAGCTTTTGTGTTTATATCTGTCCCACAGATTTAATACAGCTGTGGAATTCCGAACATTCTGAGTCAAACCTCTGCTCATCACTCAGTTGGATGTTTCTCTCAAGATGGCATTAAATACTCAGTTCAGCCATCACACAATATATGTAACATGCCAAATCCAAAAAAGGTAGTTTGATTTCAAAACCTGAAATATTTCACCTTAAAGAATGTTGGTTAGGTTATAGTCACCAGTGATAAGTGTAAACCTACAACAACTTAAAAGTGTTTTCAATTGAGGAAGTGGACAAATTTCTCCTGCGTATTTAAAGAGAAATGGGAAAATTAGTGACCTAACTAAATACAATTTGGAGCTTATTCCCTACAGAGATTAACATCTCTGTCTAGAAGAACTGCAGCTTCTTCACGGAAATCAATCATACAGAATGCTAACAATAAAACAAAATTAATTATTAACATAAGACATTTAAATGATATTACAAATACTTTTTAATCTCCATGTAGATGTATTCAATGCTTGGAGTATTTTCTGTTGTTGTGGGTTATTTTAAAGCCACTGATATTGGTGCTTACAATATTGATCCTGCTCAGATAGATATTCTGTAACTTACTGTATAATTATTGTTTTAGATTTAAAAAATAATATTTTTTTTTAAATTTCATTTCACAGAATCACAGAACGGCCCACGTTGGAAGGGACCTCAAGGATCATGAATCTCCAACCCCCCTGCCACATGCAGGGCCACCAACCTCCACATTTAATGCTAGACCAGGCTGCCCAGGGCCCCATCCAACCTGGCATTGAACACCTCCAAGGACGGGGCACCCACAGCCTCTCTGGGCAGCTGTTCCAGCACCTCACCACTCTCTCTGTAAAGAATTTCCTCCTGACATCCAACCTAAATCTTCCGTCCCTCAACTTAAAACCATTTCCCCTTGTCCTGCTGTTATCAACCCTCTCAAAGAGCTGATTCCCCTTGTCTTTGTAGGCTCCCTTTAGGTACTGAAATGCTGCAATGAGGTCACCCCGCAGCCACCTTTTCTCCAGGCTGAACAAGCTCAACATCTGTCTAAACACTATGGACAGTAACATACTGTCCAAACATTTTGTTCAAGCTACCATCTGTATGCAGGGATTCAGAGATGACGGTCTGAAGGTTGGACTGGATCCTGCACTGGTGTCATCCTGATCCACTGAGCTCAGAGAGGAGCATGGCCTTGGTGGGGTTTGGCAGACATGCAGGTCAATGAGAGCTTCATAGAATCATTAATGTTGGAAAAGACCACTAAGATCATTGAGTCCAACCACCCACCCATAACCTCTATGCTCACTAATATCCCTCAGAGCCACATTTGCCCTGTACTTGGAAACCTGCAGGGATGGTGGCTCCACTGCTTTGCACATGGCTTTTAGCTCAGGTGAATTGGAACCACAGCACCCACAGTGCACAGTGGGTCTGTGGGAGGCAGGGGTGGACCTGAACCCTGCCTGTGGTTCCAATATCCCAACTGCTATGTATAGGAGTAATAGAAGTGTCATCTGTACATAGGGCTGAATTCTTCCAACTAGGAGCTGTAGGATCTTGTGGCCCTGTGTAACTGCACTGAAGAAATTTCAACACCTCTTCTGCAAAAGTTTCTATAAAAACCTGAGGACTCAGCAGCTGGAGAAAAAGAAAAGTGCATAACACTGTCGAAGGGCCCATGTGCTTCCCGATTTATTTTTGAAATGATGCAGGCTGTTAGGAGATGCAATTATCGGATGCATTTCGCTAAAATATTCCTCTAGATAAGGTGAGAAGGGCAGTAAGTCAGGGCCACAACCGACTTAAAACTACTTTGAAACCCTCACCCAGACCTTAAACAGTGATGGATGAGCCCCAGCTGAATCACGTGAGCACTGTTTGCCTCACCTGTTCGTCAGCGGCCCTATGAAGGGGTTGGTGATCAGCTGCACTGTGGCTTTGGAAGCAAACAATAACCCGACTTGAACGTTCTCATTCAGCAGGTCCTTATCTTCCTTCGGGCAGTCCGGAGGCGCAGCGGTCGCATTTACCATCATCGGTGCTGTCTGAGTGTGCTGCAGCTCTCCGGGTGCTGCCTTATCAGACTCATTTCCAGTCAGCACCATCGAGTGGTCATAGTAGGAGAAGATGCTCTGAAAACTGTCCGCTGTCGTTGCAATGACGTTAGGCTTAGGAGTCTGGATTTCTGTTGCATTTTTCTCATGTTTGATGCTGTAAAGGTAACTGGGAATTATTGGCACTGGAAAAACAAATAGAATATATTGGCATCTTACTATCAGGTTATGCGTAAAATGGAATCACCAAATTTTCTTCTTGATTAGGAAACACAAAGCTTTCCCACAGGAAACAGCAGTAAGGATTTCAAAAGGGTGAAACTGAACTAAAACAGAGCATTGCTCATAGGAGAAATTACACTCCTAATTGCAATTTAAAGCATAAAGAGAAATTACCCTCCTAATTGCAATGTAAAGCATAAAGCTCTTTCACATTAGTGTTTAATTTTTGCCAGGTTTTGTAATTATTAAGTATTCTAGACAGACATCTTTCAGAAAGAAAAATATGAGGAGTACCAAAACCCGTCTCTGAACAGACTCCTTGTTGCATGAGTGTTTAAATCCCTTTATTGCTGTGAAAGCACAAAAGATGAGAAAAGCATTGCAACTATTGTTAAATCAAAATACTAAAAAATAATTAAATGCCTGAGTAAAATAAGCCTCAAAAATTGTAAGTAATGGTCACAAGAAGGGAAACCATCATCATAACACTTCTGTGTTAAGCAGTCAGTACCAAAGCATTGATGCTTACATGTTTCACCATTTCTCTAAACATAACATTGAAAAGATCACCCAGAAGGGACCTGCTTGATGTGCTTTAGGATCGTAGCTGTGTTCTAATTGCATTCACTGAAATAATTGTAGGAGCTTCTTGCACACATATATTAATGAATGCATAATGAAATGCCTAAAAACTTCATAACAAAGAATGTTCATGCAGAAAGAACATCCAGAACGGACTTGCTAAAAGCAGATGTGAAGTTTTGGTTAAAGTCTGCATGGTGGCATCAGCCTTACACCGAGGAGCAGGGTGCAGGAGTGGCACTGCAGCTGGGGGTGGGCTGGGCACTGTCTGCAGCCCGCTGTGCTGCAAGCCACAACCCAGGAGCTTCTCCCAACCCTTTTGAAAGTCTACATAAATACAGACCTGTGAATATGAGAGCTTATACAGCTACCAATGGAAAGTGTTCAAGCACTTTAACTGAGCAGGTTCCTGAATCTGGGCGCTGAGTTACTCGAAGCCAGTAACAGTTGCATCTTCAGCTTTCATCAGAACTCGGATTGTTTCGTTCAGACATCTCCTACAAGTGCTTTTCGTAAAACCCACTCCGATAGCTTTCGTGTTAACCTATCATTTCATGAGCAGTGCTGGGGAAAGGAGAGCTATCACAAGGAAGCAGGCAGCCCAGTGTTATCTCGCCTGTTGTTTCAGTTGCATGACCACAGGAGGAAAAAAAAGATGCTGAGTTAAAAATACGGCCATCAGTCTATGAAGTAGTAGTGGATTTTGTTAGGGAAAAAAAAAATATATATATATATTATATATAATATATATATAATAAATATATATAAAGATCTTTGTATGCAACTCCTTACCCTGCAACTAACAGAGAAATAAAGTGCACGGCAGTGTTTGCAGCACCTGGAACACCAGACGTGTATTTTAAAAAATCACTGTGTGGATCGAGAGCGTTAAATCATCACTCAGGGAGCACATCTGTCACCGGAGATTATTTCTGGCGCCAGAGAGAGGAGAAAAGAAAAAGAAAAAAAAAAGCAAACAAACAAACCCCACACCACCACCGTCCACCTACCGACCACGGTGAGCAGCATGTTGTCCAGCAGCAGGGCGATGAAGACGATGAGGAGGATGAGCTTTCTGGACTGCCGGCCCTCCCGCAGCCAGCGCAGGCTGAGCTCGCCCCACGCCATGCTGCGGGGCACGGCGGGTGCGGGGGGCTGCGGGCAGAGCCACTGCCCGCCCCGAGACGTCCCGAACGCTGCCGGGAGCGGAGAGCGGCAGGAGGAGGAGGAAGAGGAAGAGGAGGAGGAGGATGCTGTCGGGGCAGAGGAGGAGGAGGGGGAAGGAGAAGGAGAAGGAGGAGGACGAACTGCCGGCCCCTCCCCGGCCTCAGCGCAAGCTCTGAGTGCCCTGTAAGGTGAGCCCCAACAGGTACGTGGGGAGCAAAGGCAGCGTTCCAGGCTGAACCTAAAAGGGTGTCCTGGTCGGGATGGTGCTGCTGGCACCCACGTAGGGGATTTGAAGCTTTTGGTGTTTCAGTCATTCTCCCAGCTGGAGCACATGGGTGTCACGCCCAACCTGCGGTGCTATTTGTAGTTATTGCTCATTTCTTTATAATCTCTATTAGAAAACAAACTGGCTGTACAACAGATCAGCAATTGAGCTGATAAAGAAGCACCTCCCCTACGAGGACAGGCTGAGAGATATGGGGCTCTTCAGCCTGGAGAAGAGAAGGCTCTGGGGGGATTTTATAGTGTCCTTCCAGTACCTGAAGGGCAAGTAGCAACAGGATGAGGGAAAATGACTTTAAACTGGAAGAGGGTACATTTAGACTGGATATTAGGAAAAAGTTCTTTACTGTGAGTGTGGTGAGATGCTGGAACAGTTTGCCTAGAGAGGTTCCCCCTCGCTGGAAGCACTCAAGACCAGGCTGGATGGGGCTGTGAGCAGCCTGGTCTAGAGGAAGGTGTCCCTGCCGATAGCAGGGGGTTGGAACTAGATGATCTTAAAGGTCTCTTCCAACCCAAACCATTCCATGAAGAGACCTATTTGGACATAGAATCACGTCCTTATTTCAGGTTGTCATTCATGCCACAGTACGTTGTGTTCTTTTAACCAACCCACGCTTGTATGAGCTGCTCTTTGCCCTACCTTCCCCATGCTTCACTTTTGGTAAAACCACTGAAACTGAAAGAAGCTTCTTAATGCAGCCCCAGAGCCAACCATAGGCACTAAGCTGATAACAACAATGCTATGCAAACATTCAGTTTCATTATGTGGCCTGCATGTATTTCTATACATTCATATACAAGTCAAGAAGTTAAATGGTGTGCCTTTGAATTGTGTCAGGTCTTCATAAGCATCACAGATTTCCTGCGAAGTGATGCTCAGACATATGCTGCTGCTTCTATAGCAGTGCTCATTTCATACAGTAAACACACAGTTTTAGAATTAATTTATTAATTAACGACATACATTTATACTGAGCAGTGTTGCCTATATAACGGTAGTTCTCTCTTTCTGTCTCCATCATGCTGATATTCAGCTGGCAGCATCTGGCCACTCTGCTTTGCTCCACTTCAAACCTCTTCTCTCTCCTCTTATCATAGCTCCTCTTACCCTCAGCCAATTGATTTCTACGCAGCTAATTCCAAAACGTGTGTGCAAAAGCAAGCCTGCACTATTAGCGTGGAGAAGCAGAGAGCATATGAGTACATCTATTTGCATGTGAAGATGCCCATTGGTGCACAGACATTATTGCTTTATTAATCTAGCCAATTAAATCTTGATTACTTCTAGAAAATGAGCAGGTCAAGAAGACCCAAGGTTTGCTGCTGTGCAGATGTGAAGAATATTCTGTCAATAAACATTTCTTCACCATTATTAATTCAGCTTTAGCCAGGGATCTTTGCATCTACCAAAGAACGAGCAGGAAAGGAGCAGGAGCACAGCCAAATTGGCCATTACATTTGGGAACCTGTTTATGACTAGGTTTCCCTGTGGAACTTTTGTCTATCATATAATTGTTAAATGAGATTTGTCAAAAAGAGAGAAAGAAAACCACTTTTTTTTTTTTTTTTTTTTTTTTCCAGCTGTTAATTGAGGTTTCAACAGAACAGTTGAGCAAAATTTCATGCTTTGAAAAATAGGCATTCAACTCCTTTTTTTTATTCTTTTCTTGTAGAGTATCTGCCTTTTCTTTGCCTTGCCTATTCCTGGAAGTATACGTGTGCTTATTAAGCTCAGAAATAACTCCCAAAATCGTAGATAGATATTTAGGAATCCAAATTTTGAAAACTTAGCAGCCCAAATTTCATTTATGATCACGGGAATCGCAGATTTTAAAGGACGTGATTTTCACCACTGTTTGAAGGGATTTCAGTTCCAAAATGTCTCACATCTTTTTGCCGCTGCCTCCTTCATCCAGACAAAAATATTCACAGAAAGGAATGAGCATGCCAAGTTACTGCCTTGACACAAGGGTCCTACTTGCCTCAAGCATTGGTTCCAGCAGGCAGTTCCAAACCATGACCTCAAAATTACAGCCCCATGGGGGTTGTGCTCCTGCAATTCCTTGCAGCCATGAGTGGAAAGGCTCCTTCTGAGATCTTTCTAACAGGTCGGTGGCCAGCATGAGCTCATAGTTATGCTTCCCTCTGAGCGAGGCACCCCAAACTTGTTAGGGAATAGGCTAAAGGCACCAAGTAACACAGAGTTGGTGACCAAAAACAATACTTTATCGTGGTCCTGACAATTACACTTTGGCCAACTGACTGGAAAACTCTTCTGAATCACCTCCATGCTGCACAGGCAAATGAGATACACAGACAGATAGAAGAGCCAAAACCACACAGGCAGTGATACCTTAAATGACCACCAGTCTGGACGTGAGGTTGAAGAACACTACAATTTAGCAGGCCTAATTCTGACCCCAGCTAGAAAGGTTCTCTGCAGCAAGATGCCATGTGTGAACAGCTGGATGCCATTGTGGCACAACATTGCTAGGAGTTCCAGCAAAAAGTGCCACTTTGCTGGCTTGCCTGCAGTTTTCTTCAATGTCCACTGTTAAAAAAAAGTAAAAACAAGTAAAAATAAAAGGTGACAGTACTCACCAGCCGGGCTGAGAAATGCACTGCCTTGCTGGCTCCTTTGGGAAAAATAATGCCTTTTAAAGCTGTCTCTTTTTTTAAGATTTACATTCATTCCTACAACTTGCAGCTTAATTTGCAATAATTCATAATTATCTCAGCTTTCTGTGTGAATTAATCATTTACAGTTATTGCTCGTGGGGAAATTCCAGCTATAAATAATTCTTACTATTTAAGTTGGAAGGCATACCTGGCAGCTTATGTTTTACTAATAACAAGTAATGTACTTAGTCAGCTTTTTCAACCTTTATAACTCTTTTAAGATTTTTTTCTTTGTGCCCAAGAGTCATACTACTAATTACTATGTAGTAAAGCTGTGTGGTAGTTAGATCCACTGAATAATGTGCCTCATTTTCTCCAGGCATCGGTGATATACATTGTATTTTAGTCTGCCTCCATGTAGCCTACATGGAAGTGTGGGTGTGAATGTGTGTCTGTGTATCAATAAACATTTATGCTCATTGGCATAAATGAAGTGGCATGTAGTGTTTGGAGGAGAGAGAGAAAAAGAAAGTAGAAATTTTGTTTTACAAAGGTCACATTTATTAATTCATATTGGTAAGCCACAGCCTGCCTGGATTTATCTGAACAACCCAGATTTAAGACTGTAATGGGCTCACCCAAAAAGTCAGAATGGCTCAGGGTAGACAGATGAGATGCAGGGGAAGAAGAAATACTGTGCAGTTTGGGGTACCTCCTCCAGAAAGAAACAACACATCATTTACTTCCCTTCACGTAGAAGCAGTGACATCAACTGCATGACATGAAAGTGGGGCTGCCACCTCCCCATGCACATGGGAATGATGGCAAGAGGTGCACTCCATTTGTAGAAACTTTTAGTGAGTTTCAGAATGAGGAAATTGTAATCTATGGCACAACATCACTCTTTCAAAATTAGTATTTTGAACCAGAATGTTTGGCTCCGTGTTTGGAACAGCAGCCCAAGTCATGGTGGAATGAAGGCCAGCAGTGCTTGGCTTCACCAGGCCTCGCTGTGCCAACTGCTCCTGCCCCCCTGGCCACTGCCTTGCAGGAGCAGCCTCTGGTGCCATGTCCTGGCATGCCCCAGGTCTCCTTGCAAAGTTCCTGGAAAATCTGGCCTTAAAGAAGCACTAGCAAGGGCTGTGTTACGCTGAGGGCTTAATGTGATCCTTTTCAGGAGAGCTGTCATGCTGCAAAGCTGCAATGGAAACTATTTTTAGTGTTTTAACTGTGTCTGATCACACCGACATTGCTGGCCACAGGTTGGGGATGGTAGCATCTCACTCTGACATATTTTATTGCTCTGACAAGAAAAGAGCATCTGACAAGTTCAATAAAAGCTGGAAAATAATGATGCTAAGTAGCACCTTGTTTTCCCTGTTCCTTCCAAGCTGAAATTGTGTCTGCATAGCCCCCAGGGCAGCCCCCTGCCAGCTCCCTGATCAATGGAAGGCATGCTGGCCTCGGCTTTACAAACCTAATTATTTTCTTCTGAAATCTGTCTGAAACTAAAAGGCATCTGACAAAAAATCTTTCCCATCCCTGGAGGTTATAGGAATTCAGTTATTTCATGTAAATTGTGTTTACTGCTAACGTTTGCACATCTTTTGAAACTGCCGCTTGTTAGGTGGCTTTGTAAGAAACAGTCCCTCTAGCATGGGCTGTGAATGCCATGTATTAAGAGATCTGGTTAGCAATAATGTGTGTGCATATAGGCATCAGTTTGTGCTAGTCTGCATGCACTTGCATGTGTGTATGTGCATGATTAAGCATCAGCTACTTAGATAACTGCACCACAGGTGTGCATCGGGGCATACAAGGGCAAGGAAGAGTTGTGAGGAAGGAAGCAATAGGTCTTGCTTTGGTAGCTTGGTTTCAGAGCAAACACTTGCCTGCACGTTTAGTTTGTGCCTTGACTTGAGTGTGCAGGAAGCTTTAAGGTCAATTTGATCTAAATAACTCTTCACCTTTAACATTTATCTACTGGTTAAAAGATTATCCAGCTTTCACATGATTTTTAAGGCCTCTCCAACAGCCTAACTGAGCTCTGCATCAAAAAGTGAATTCTACTTCCTTCCTTCTGCTGACGTATCATACTTCCTCTGCTAACACTGTTTCATTTTGCAAAAGTGGCCAAGGCTGAGCCAATGAACATTAGGGTCTAGCTTATGAATCTCCTGTGCAAAATTGAACATGAAATGGGCCAGCTCTGAAGGATGATATCACTGCCACCACTACTGGTGCTGGCAGGAAAAAGAAAATGTAACTGCTAAGAGATAGCAGCAGTCTCAAAGCCAGAAAAGCATTGAAGCACAATTTCCAGAGAAGTGAAAATGCAGAAGAGGTGGAAATATAAGGCAGGACTGCTAGACAGGGAAATATTTTTGCTAGGTCTTGAATGCAGTCATAGAGAATAGCCCTGAGTGCTTGAACTCAGCCCAGGTATCCTCGTATGTTCAAGATATAAGTCAGGAATTATAGAAGGGAGTTACATGAAGTGTTTGCCTACAATAAAAGGAAGTACCTGATGGCCAGGGAAGGCTCTTCTCACTCTGCACGCATTTTGAAACTGAGTAAGGAAATGACTCCAGACTTTGCATGGATGTAAAAAATCTCCATTTCGCTCAAGCAAATGCATGCAAACAAATGGAAAGAGAGAAAAACTCATGAAACCTGTGAAGGACAACTTCTTTCTCTGGGTGGCATCTCAGTCCAGTTGTCGGACACGCATTATAAAGCACAGTGCATTGCTGTATCTGAGCTGTACCATGGGTCCTAGCTCAGAAAAACATCCATCTAGCTGCTTGTCCTGGCTTCCCTGTTCCAATGCAGTGAGTGGGTGCTGGTGGCATTGAACAAACTGCCAGGCCTACATCTAAATATATTACCTTGGATAAAACCCTGTGGAAAATTCTTAATGAAAAACAAGCAAACTGCCCAGAGCAGGCATGATCTGCAAGATGGCAAGTACTGTGATTGCTTCCCACAGATTATAATTTTAACAACACCTGGGCTGAATGCACTCTGCTGATGCAACAACCTCATGGGTTCTAATGAAATATTTATGGGATAAGAGCACAAAGAAACATTCTCAGCTCGAGAGAAAACAAACCGTAATGCAGGAACAAAGATACTAGATTAGCTGGGAGGTGAAAAGCTTTTGTGTGGCCTTATTTATATTACCAGCATAAACAAAATCTCTTCAGGCCTGCATGTAACGTGTTACCTATAACTGCAGTCAGTAAAAAATGTTAACTGCCTGGTCTGGAGGGAGCCACTGTGGTTTTGCTGAAGGATGAAGTCTCACATTAAACAACCTGACTGAGAGGTGAGATGTGGAAAAGGCCCTTTCCACAGCCATTTGCTCCCTGCACACAACTTCGGGCAAGCCACAAACCACTGCGTAGCTGTCACTCTGTATAGGCTGTGTAACACTGCACACCTAGTCCACAGTAGCTTTGCACAGCCTTTTGAGGTGACACATCATAACTGAAATTCTTCCATGAAGGATGTCACTGAACCAGCTTGTAGTCTTGTGTTTAAACTAATTGGCCACAAACCAAACAAGGAAAGATTTCTAATCAGCAATAGAAAAAGAACAGAAGCTGCAACTCTGACAGCAGGAGCTTTCAGAAGACTTTTCTTTTGAAAGATGGTGCAGTTCTTGGTGGGAACATGGTCTAGTGGTGGACTTGGTAGTGTTATCTTGATAGTGGATTTGATCTAAGGGCCTTTTTCCAGCCTAAATGATTCTATGATTCTACAGTGGGACTGGAGGAGTGACTGGTCAGATAGGGGTGCCAAGAAATAAACTTTCTCTGAAGAATCCTATATCAGAAGTTAAAAGCTACCACTGGACATCTCTGAATTCTTGCAAAAATTTGGTTCTGAGCTTGTTCTGAGTATTGTACCTAGGGCTTTATTTGTAATGCAAAATCTCCATGCTACAGGATCATAATTGTGAGGATTCAGAGCTGTATTTTGCAGGTCCTACTAAGAGATTATCATCTCGTTTACATCTTATGTGTTGTTGCTGTTCTATGATTCTGTGATTCCAAAAACACTGTGCTAATATATGAAAAACTAAGTAGAAAACTAAAAGAGAGTGAAATCTTCTGCTGGCTTCACAGACCAAAGAAAATCAGGATTAATAGATGCAGAGAGCTGAGCAGCAACTGAATAGCAAACTGCATTTTTTTTTTCAGTGGGCAGGAACAGATATCTGGGCAGAAAAGCCATTCTCCCAGCAGAACCCAAACTCCCCAGGCTAAAGCAGCTCCTGGCATCTAAGAAACAGCACTAATCACTTTGACTGCAGCAGTGAAACGCAGGGTGCACAAGCAGTAACTCCCAGCTGCGTGTGACTTTCTCAGGAGCTCCTTAGATGCCTGGAACAAAAAGCTGGCTGCTGTAGGGCACCTGAAATAGCTTACAGCCATACATGCACTTACTCCCTCATTTCTACTAGCGGATGAAACTCAAGGAAAATTTCCTCTAATGTTTTGATAGCCCTTACACAAACAATCTCTTTGACTTCCAGACATGAGTTTGCAGGATTGGATCTCAACACATGCTATGAATTATAATAAATACTGAAGTATTTAAAAAATTGCTTTCTCTTTTGAATCCTAATAACAACTACTTTTTTTCCAGGATTTCTGTTTTGGAGTCAAGGAAATAAACTAAGCTTATGTCTTAGATGAGCCTGTTGAATTATAATTCTTAATGACTCTTAGATGACTTGGGATGTATAATAACTGAAATACTTTACTTGATCAACATGTAGTTATTTCTTAAATACCTGCATATACTAATGGAAATGCTGTAGTAAACCTCTTCAGTTAAATTCTTTCTTTCTTAAAAATCTCACTCAATTTTGTTCCACCAATAGCGTTTACATTTTTATGTTCGTTTTCAACAAGAGATTTGTTTTTACTCTTGGAATATAAAATCTTCATATAAGTCTAAGCACACTTAGAAAAATAGGAAGCCCTGCCCAGGAGTATAAATTGCACTGCTGTGCTTAGTCACAAATGGCCGAGTGCAATGAGATTTTACAATAAACCAGAAATGTCTGTGTTTTGTTGTGTCAATAAATGTTCCAGGGATGCTCTTAAAGACAATAAATTACTGGTAATGGAACACTACCCTCAGCATGTAGAAGTCATTTTCCACTTCCAGACATTCTCAGATTAGGTTTAAATTGCTATTAGAAAATCCTAAATGTGTTTGTTCGAAGAAAATCTCTTTAATGCTTAGAAATAATCCAGCAGGGGCCGGTTTGAGCAGAGGTAGCTGGAGTAATCCTGGGGAGCAGTTCAGAGATTTGGAAGAGAGCTCAGCTCCATGATATCCTTACTACTTACAGAGAGATTGATACAGAAAGATTTCACATCCTGCAATTTTTGCTGCTCCTGGCTGGCTGTGCTTGGTCAAAGTGGAAACACTGTCAGCCTGTTAGGAAAATCATTGTGAGAGTCTGCATTCATAATGTGGGCATACGCTTGAGCCTGAGACAGAGCTCACAGGTTGCAGAGCATCTCCCCACAGCGGTTATCCACAGACAGCCTTTGGTGCAGGGGAAATGAGCAGAGGTGAAAAGGGGAAAGAAGGCAGTGGCAATTGAAGGAAACTGTGGAAAAATAGGACTCTGGTATATGACCATTACTGTTTGTGTAAGTGGAGCTGTTGGTTTCCCTGAAGATCCATCAGAATCCACAGTATTACCCACCACTAGTGTTCATACTCTCAGTAGAGCTTGCAGCACAAACCTGGCACTGGTGTTCTTTCTCATCTTTTTCTTTACGTTAGCAGTGGCAAAACAAATCAGGACAAACTCTTTACTGCTTTTCTTAATAACAGCAACAGTATCAATGATCAGCGTAGTGCATTTATTTAAAGATGTAACAGCCTATGAGTACTATTCAAGGCTGCAGCTCTTATTCTACACTGACACTGATCATATGCTGGAAAATAATCAATGGGAGAAACAGAGAGTTAACAGGAATTCCTGTACCATCTTTCTGATCTTTTTCACACAGAAATCCATAAGGGATTGGGCAGGAATTTCAGAGAGGCCAACTAACTCTGTGCTCCAAGAGAACATCGCTGTCAAACTTAGATCATGCTGCACTGTGCTGCACTATCTGATGAATGACCCAAAAAACACTGAGCAAATGATTCTTTTCTGGTCAGTGCCCAAAACTGATTCCTTGTGTTTGAATTTGGAATTGCATTCCTGTTAGCATAAGAGCTTCTTTGCTCCTTATTTTATCTTGATTTATAGAGCTATACAATTGAAAAGAAAGGTGGTTCTTGTGAATGTCTTTCCATTAGCAATAGTGGGCTTTGTTCACATGCAAGATCTCTGGCCTTTGCTGACATAACTGGAAATGAAAGGTACTGGTTCCATGTTCAGAATCATCAAAATTGGCTGTGCTACTTCTTATTTTTCTGTCGTTTGGAGCTCTTTTAAGTCTTGTGCAGGCTTAATGGGATGAGCATTTGTGCACGGTGAGCAGGGGCCCGGCAGCAGACAGAAGCAAGCAAAGGCTGAGTTTTCTTCTCTTGGCATGGTGGGAATTAAATTGGTTTCACCGCCATGACTCCTAAGGGTCCTGTTGATTCCTGGCAATAGAAGAGTCATAAGGAAGCTAATTATGTGACTGTATTGGTGAGTGGGCTTCAGGCAACTTTCTAGTTGCTGGAGTGGATTATTAGAAATTCATCACTATATAATGCATGTATAATGTGGAATGTTCCGTTAATACAGAAATATATATAGGTATGTGTGGGTACATTACATCTGTATAAAGTATGTTCTGTAGTTTTAGTTTCAACTCTGTTTAACAATCAGACAAAAAGTCTCCTATAATGCATGCATTACAACAGCACATTTGTGTTACAGCATATTTGACCAATCTCTGCCTTTATTGCTGTTCTCCATGGGAACTTGATGACAAGATGTTAAGTGCATTTGGTAAAAGAGGAAGCAAATATAAATGAAGAAAGCTCTAACAACTGATGAGCTTGTTATACATGAAATATTAATAGCATTCATTTTCTAGGGACAAAATCTTTCTAAGGGTTTTAGATCTGCTGTAAATGATAGCTTTGTTTAGATGCTTTCAAACTAAAATAGAAGATTGAGATTGGATATAAGAAAAAAGTTTTTTACTATAAGAAATTGAAGCACTGACACAGATTGCCCTAAAAGGTGGTGGATGCCTCCATCTTTGGAGACATTCAGAGTCAGGCTGGATGGGACTCTGAGTACCTGATTGAGCTGGGGGTGTCCTTGTTCAGTGCAGGGGAGTTGGACCAGATGGCCTTTAAATGTCCTTTCCAACTCAAATAATTCTGTGCTATGTGATTCTCAGGGCCACAGGAGTCCTGACAGATATGAGCTAGGTACAAGGACCAGAAGATCTCCATGGCCATCCTGTAGACCAACACCTCCCTGGAGAAGCTGGTATAAGGAACGCTTTCACTGCTCTGTGCTCTGTAATCCAAAAGAGGGGAAAAGGCATCAGGATGTTTTTGCACTTGTACTTCCTTATATGCCTTTCTTTTTGCCACTGTATTTAAATATTAATACTAACATAACAGAGGATTGAGCTTGGTATAATGTCAGATGGTTAACAAAAAAGTAATTAACTGCTATAATGGCAAGAAGTTGTGAGTGGTTGTGTCTGGCACGTAGGAAACGGGGCTGTGTTGGTGTGAAGCAGGTGGCACCAGCAAATAAATGCTATGAGTTTTATCACAAGTGAAGGAAGAATGGAGCAAGGCCCCTTTCTGGGCAAAGGGTAGAGCCAGGTTTCCTCACTGGGGAGTTTGTGGTTGCTTTCCTGCAAGTGCCAGAGATATCTGTGACTGGCACTTGTAGCTTTTCATCCAAGCAGGGGCATCCTTGAAAGGCCTCAGGTGCTGCACCAGGACTGAGAGTCAAAAGTTTTCATTTATGTGAACTGAGAAGCTGTGAACTGTAAAACTCCACTGAGCCCAGAGCTGTCCCTGATAGCTTTAGGAGGGCTTTTAGTTCAGCTACTAGAGATTTTTTTCTTTAACATGGCAGAATACAATGTGATGGAGAAAACAACAGAAGCCTTGAAACAGAAACCCGTGATTTGCTGAATGCTGCATTTAAAGCCCTGCAGCTCATCCCTCCCTGTGCAGAGAATCCTGTGACAGCAGAGTGCTCCCATGGAGGCAGCGAGGGCACAACTCCTCAGGTATTAAACATTTATTTTACATTATTTCCACCTTTCTGAAAAGGGAGAAGCTGTATAAAATCGGGGTTCTTCAACATGGAATGACTTCTTTGTCATACAGTACTGGCTGGCTTTATAAAGCTCTTACCCCAATGAAATTTTGAATATAATTCCCTCTTCAATTTTTCTGTGTGAACAAAGTCAAGCACATATGAAATACTTGGGGCCAGCTCTTCAGTGGACATAAATCACCACAGTTCCTCAGCCTTCCACGCCAGCTCACAGCAACGGTAGGTTGGCTATAACACAGGTCAGTCAATCACTGACAAGTTTAACATTTTTGGGGAGGGAATTTAGGCAGTTACTCTGATTTGGCCAATGTTTAGCATCCTGATGCACAAGAAGTGTACCATTTCTTCAGCGCTTTGTCATGGATATGTCAGTGACATCAGAGGAGGTCCCATCCATTGAAGTACCCACTGGAGGAGGGGCCAAGAGGCCCCTATTTGCCTTGAGGATCCTGTGGCCAGGTGCAGAAGGCCAATGTGGACATTAGACTGGGAATCCACATCTGCAAGCCACGTTTTCCCTGCAGGAAGAGTCAGTCATTGTCAATATTTATAAAGCCTGAATAGACGTTTTCACTGAAGGGCAGCAGGGGAGAAAAGTGTTTCATCATTATGAGTTTCCAGCTCTTCAGTGACATTTGATGAAATCATATTAACCGTAATTATATTTGAAGGGAGCACGTCTAAGTTCTAATGAGCCTTTATAGTTATTCATTATCTGATTTCCTATTTTCATTTTGCAAAGGTTTGTTTGCTTCATTCAGTTAAATTAAGAGAGAGCACTTCTCCTATAACCTCTTCCCTCCAACCTGCAGGTCCTTCCCTGAGCATTATAGCCTGCATGTACTTGCTTAATTTTCATCTTCTTGGGGGTCCTATCATAAGATCAGTGTTATGGATGAGAATAGGCTCATGGATAAGCACTTGCTGGATAACAGGCTGCATGTTTTTGCTTTCCATCAAAGAAAATTCTTACAATAAGAGAAAATGAACTTTACATTTTCAGAAATAACTGCATTTAGTGGGATAAAATCCAGGCGCTACAGATGCTTCTTCCAAGAGCTGCATGCAGATTTAAAGCATGAATCCCATTTCATCCATTTTGTCGACAGAGCTGCACACTGACTTGTACTGAAGATGAATGTCTTCTCTATCAGTCTAGCTCATTATTTAAGTCTCTGACTTGGAGAAAAAATGATTCCTGCCTTTCTTCTCTTTCTGTGCCTTTTTCAATGTGAGGTATCCAGGTTAAACCTATTCCCTGAAAGCTGCAAATTGTGTCTGTAGCTGTGATTATGGTTAACCATTTAGATTGCCTACTGTTAGGTAGGTGAAGAACTGGTGAAGGTGCTAATTGGTTTCTGTGTAATGATGTTTTTCCCAATAACTGTTCCTGTTAGTCTCATTAAAAATCATTTTAGGGGAAATGAAGGATGCTTGAAATAGTACACTGTGAACAGTCACTATAAAAGATGCTTCTGATACAAAACACAAAGTGCCAATGCTACAAAAATATTAACAGGGCTTAACTGTTCAACCTTTTATGTCTTTAACTGGTAAACTTCTGAAATTAAATATTGATTTTGATAAGATAGGCTATTGGAGCCAATCACACATGCTTTCACAGGGAGGAGACCCAGGGCACAGGTCTGAGAATGGAGCTCCTGTAAGTTTCAGGAGTTCTGGAAATTTGAAACTCATCAAATTTCATCAAGGTATTTGTAAATAACCTTGTTATAATAAACTGTGCATCTTCTGAATTCTGGACTGTTTGCAGCCTCATTCTGAATCCAGATGTAGTTTGAATATATCTGTAGTTTCACCTTTAGTTAAAGGTTATATGTTCTGATGCCCGTGTGCTTTCTATCTGCCAAAATTATGAGGTACTTCAAATTCCACTCAATGTATTTTGCAAAAAAAAATGACCCATAATTTTGCTCTGCTAGAGTCTGCATCTACATGAAAGGAACTTTCAATAGACTGTGTCCATTGCCTCTGTCTCCATAGACTCTCTTCACAAGAATAAATAAAAGAGATGCAGCAAAGGAATAAAGGGAAAATCAAGGATAAAAGGATTAATTTGTAAGCATAGTTAAGTCAAAGCATCATGCCACTTCTTTGTATTTCAGATAACCCCAAACATCTTCAAAGTTAAAGGCAGGATGAATATCTGTAACAACTGATTCCATCTGCTGCACCTGCTGGAAAGTGCTGTGACTGTGTACATGAATACCAAAGCAAACCCCACTGCTGCAAACAAGTTCAGAGCCTGTCTGCAATGCTACCATTCTGTGAACAAAGCTCAAACTTTGTTCTATTTTTAATAAATATCTTGTGCTTTCGCTCATGTTATTCTTGATGCCAAAAGCATTCTCCAAAAGATCCTTAAGGAAAAATATCTGTCCCTCCTCAGCCCAGGAGGGTGAAGAGTTGGAAAGTTGGCATGTGGCAACTGCTGCCTCTTGATCATTCAGTGGTGTTGTTTTTCCCTTGTGCCCCTTCACACATTTCTCCCTGCCTCTCTTGTGTTTGATGTAGACCATTCATTACTTGGAGCAGGCATTACCTTTGTCTTATTTATTTGTACAGTGCATGGTATAAAACCTTTTGGTCCTTGACTGGAGTTTCTACAAACTACCTCCATATTGATATCAACACATCCCTTGGGGTTTATCACCACCTTTAGCAGCACCTCTATTACACAGCACTGAGCTGAGCTGTTTGGTTCACTGTAGAGCGACTGATTTGCTGAGTCCAAACAGCACCTCTATTAGACATTTAGCAGTGCTGTACTCAAAGTGTTTATGGAAGCAAAAGCAACGTTCTGGAGTTGCTGGTGGATATTGTGCAAGAACACACCTGCTGTGTATGTATCACATACCATAATTAATTTGAATTTGTTTATGAAACAATAAATCATTCAGTGCCAATGGCTGACGACACTGCAAACTCCCTCCCCTCTGTGTGATTTAATTCTATTTAATTACACAGATAACATGCTTCTGTTTCTGTTTGCCAGGTCTCTATACAGAACTCATAGATGCAGAAGGAGAACCAGGTCTGAAGCACGTAGAGGAGATCAATAAACAGAAAGAATAATTTTTTAAACGTTTCCTTTCTGCGTCATGTGAGCCCTGCCAGGGATTGCACATGGAGATATGACACTGTTTAAAGCACAGCTCTTTGACAGTAGGTAGTTGATGGTAGGTATTCAAATAGCATCATTAGCGAATGAAAATTCCTCTTTCTAAAATTTATGAAACTTTGAGTTTGCCCAAAATAAACGAATTGACAAAAATTCAAGGAACATTTCAAAGAAGTCATCGCTTGCTTCATCTGTCATAATTCTGCAGCATTTTAGTAGTGATTTCCAGTCATTTGTTTCTAATGCAAGAAGCGATACTGATTGGCAGCCAACACATGCAACATTTGGATGTGCTCATTTTCTCTATACACGTAGTCACCTGCACTCCTAGTCCCTTTGGCTGGGGGCTGCCAGCACGCACAGCCCAGCCCAGCTCACCCTGCTGCAGCTGAGGCAGCACGACCGTGATGTTTGCTCTGCCTCTGCACCTGCCTTGTCTCCCTTCGGCAAGCAAACAGAGAAACCCCTTCAGATGTGTAGCACTGAGATGCTGAGAGGCCATCAGCATCGATCCGTGCCCCTTTCCTCCCACTCCTCACAGAAAGGTTGCATGCTGTGCTCTGGGAATGATGCTCAGGAGACTGTCGCTGCTGGTTAATGTTTTCTTCCCCCCTCCCTAATTTCCATGGAGTCACCCACAATATACCCTTTGCTATTGCCAGCAGCTGTTGTATTTCCCCATGTGTCTCTTTCTGCATTCAGGGCAGGGAAAGTTCAGCGGCCAAGCACCATTTAGAGGGGGTAAGGTTATTGCTGGTCAGCGATGGGGCTGCAGTGCAGGAGCTGACATTTCATCTATTTGCATCCCAGCTGCCTCTTGCAGTTACAGTCAGCCATGCTGCCACAAGATGGAAAGATCCAGGCTCCATAGCCTCTACCAATGCAGTTTAAATTCCACTAAAAATAGGAGTAATAAGAGAAACTGGCGACATTTAAGCAGAAGTCTGGGCTGAGTCTGAGCGAGGTTAGAAGAGAACAAACAAAAGATTATCTGTCCTTTGAAACATCCACCTTCTTGCCAATTCAAATATTGACCGGCTACAGAACAGCAAAATCACTGCTTGCAGTAGGAGGGAAATGGCTGAGCTTTCCTCAGAGATAACCCTTACAGAAAAGTGGTGTGCGGAGGCTTCTAACAAAGGCTGTGGTCTCCAAGAGAGACAAAAGATGTTGTGTGTACTGAGGTGGCTATCTCAAGGATCAAATCTAGGTGTAAACTCCGTGTAAAATCTGGATGGAGATAGCAGACCTCACCACAGACTGCTACGTGATGTTTAGAAGTGTCCTTGTACCAGCACCCTGCCCCCAGCATCTTGTGATGGGATGGGGAGAAATGGGTCAGGGAACTCATCTGCCTGCAGAGGAACCCTCTGCATTTGGAGTATGGTTCAGCTGTGTTGAATTTGCTCTGGCTGCTACTTTGTTCCTCAGATATTTCCAGAAAGCAAAGCAGAGCGATCTCCTGCAGGTTCTTCCTCTTGGTAACTCTGCTGTTCAGAGAAAATCAAGCACTACATGGTTTGTGTCTTCCTTCTTACTCAGTTTCTAACCCTGATATGACAACACCACTGAATTGCTGAAGTGGCTGCCTATCTTCCATCACCAACACATGGAATACACCTAGCAGTGGGACTTTAAGTGTGCTGCTCTTTTCCAGCACTAGCACAAGCTGTGATATGCTATGGTTTGACCATTCTTTTAATTTAGTGTGATGAGCAGTGTTTTGGTTTGCTTTTTTAACAACTTTTTAGTTTGTCCAGGGTTTTGGGGTTATTTTTTTGTTTGTTTGTTTTTGTATTTTGGGACAGAAAAGCTTCAAAATAAGTTTTTCTGAGATGTCATATGGATGTAGTGGAAATAATATAGTGGAAACAATAAAATGTAGTGTTGAGTCACAACTTGAAACTGATTGAGCACCTGGTGGGTAAGCAGAGCCGACCCAGGGAAGCTCAGGTGAATGCAATGAAGCTGAGTGACTGGAAGGGATAGAGCCAGGATCCACCCCTTCCCAGACCTCATTTAAGGGTTGGCATTGAAGATAAGGCTCAATCTCTGGAGGTGGCTATATGCCTGAGGCCTTCTGAAGGTAAGATGTTCTTTTGTTTCTGTGCCTGCTTACTTGTTGCATCTTGCTGCTTTGCTGTCACTGCTGCTTCTTCCACTGTGTTACAATGCTAATGTTCCAATACTAGAAAGACCTAACAAGTTCTGTTCTGAGAATAAATTACTATTAAAAGCTAGTCCCTCCCTCAGTCCTAATTAAATCTTCTGTCTTGCACGGAATGGAGTATTAGGCCTTGCCATAGTCCTCAAAGGTATTAAAACACTCCAATGGATGAAGGCAAATGAAGCCAAGGAGAGTTGCAACTTGCTTCAGGCCGTTCAACCGAAGGGAAGCAAAACCCAAAACTAGAGCAGAAAGAGATCAATTCTAAGTTATGTTCTCTTGCCATTAGGCAGAGTCCCTTCCTTGTAACAGGCTGGGCTCCTCAGACCCCAGTGGGAGCAGAAGGGCTGCTTCCTTGTGTGAGATCAGGTGAGCCAGGCTGCAACACTTTTGTACTTGTCTTCTGTGTCTTGGTTTACCTGATCTTATGGCCTTTGAAAAGGTAGTTAGGGAAATCAGAGATGTGTTGATGCAACATAGATATTTCTAAAAGAAATGGTAAAATGAGAATTTATTGAATAGGAATGCTCTATGTATGTAAATGTAAAGCATCACAGTAAACTGTCATTGAAATCCCTTCATGAACAAAAAGAAAAGATAGACTCTTCTATGCAAACTTTATAAGTTTTTTTTCATTCTTCTAACCATTTCTCACTTGCTTCCCCTTCAGGTCTTCACTGCCTTATGAATGCTCTTATGCCTGAGCAGAGAATGATGCTTCTGTCTTTGCACGAATTTCTCTCCGCTGTTCTCAAAGCAGACAAACAACGGGCCGGATCCAGAGGCGTTGTAAAACGGCTGTCACTGTGGGTGTCGATGGAAACCCTGCTTTGGGCTTCCTGTAACAGCTCTGTAAAGGAGCCAGGTCTGCGAGCACCATCTAGTGGCTCTGCTCATACAGACATCACTGCACGGCACAACGCCCTGCTGGGTTACAAATAAGCTGCAGCTACAGGTAAGTGCAAGCGAAGATAGGAAATGCACGCAGCACATGTATATGTTATATGTATGTATACACACTAATCTTAAATTTCTCTTTCCCACTTTGTATTACCTATGCTTGCTAAGCAGAAGTACAGTCTTTAAGGTGACATATCTCTGAAAGGTTGAGAACCTATTGCTGGCAGCCACCATGTGTCTTGACTCACCATAGTATACAGAGCATTAGTTCTGTCTCAGACAGTATTATTGCTGGGTGTTTAGAATCATAGACTCATTATGGTTAAGAAAGATCTGTGAGGTCATCTAGTCCTGCTGTCAGTCACTGAATTTCTACATTGATGTGGCAGTGGGTGCTAGGGAAGCTGGAAGGAGTGTCAACAGCTGGGAATCTCCATTTTGCACACACAATTACAGAGAAGAGGGCAATTAAAGGCCCTGATGCCATGGGCTGTACGGAGTCAATACTTCCTTGGTGTGAATGACAGTATTGTCTTTGAAATGCATTGAGGCATTTCCTAAGACTTTGGTTCCAAAATGGCAAGAGGTGCATTATTCAGGAATAGAGTCACATTTAAGGTCTATATTTTTCATTTGGCGACAACAAGAGCTTTGTGATGTTGGTCATCCCGTGTCTGGGAGCTCACATGTGCTGTGTGAGCAACACTGCTCTCTTACATGGGGATCAGTCTGAAACCCATTAGAGGGTGTGAAGTGTTCAGGAAGTATTGAGTTATTCAGTGTGCCAGGACCCCCCACTGCTTGGCCTCCATTCTTGGCTTCTGGTACCAGCACCAAAAAAAAAAAAAAGCTGGTGCAGGAGAAATGGCTCAGTGTTGGTCAGTGGGGTTGGTTAGTTTCCAATACTTGACACCATTTATTTTACAAGCTAAGCACACAACATGATGATAGGGCTGAATTTCTTCAAAAGACAACCTTTAGGCAGAAGGTTGTGTTGTATCACAGCCACGCAGAAGGCCTCTCAAGAAACTGAAGCAAAGATCAGTTTGGTTTCTGCTGTCCTTTGAAGCTTGCTCTGAGCTTGGCACGGACAACAGTTGCTCAGTTAGATCAGCACAAAGCATTTCATGGTTGTACCTGGACAAGGCCTGGAAGTGATTCCTGCAAGGCAGCAATCCTTTCTGTAATTGAAAGCATCGGCCTCAGAAGCAGATATTAATGTGGAGTTCTTTCATGTGCATGCTTGTCAGCTGCCTTGGGAAATGGACTGCATTTATGTCCAAACCCTGTGCAAGATTATCTCATGCTTCCACTCCATGGTTTCCTTCCTGTGGAAAAGACGGGAGTTCAAGCATCCATGAGGACAGCATGCAGACCAATAACTGAAAGATATCTTAAATAACAGACTTATGAAGACATCTCCCAATTATACCTGTTCCTGCCCAATTTGAAAGATGTATCAGAGCAAAATAGGAAGGTTCTGAATTGAGCTGTTTTTTTCCCCTGAAGATCTCTCAGTCTGCCTCTATCTCCTCTTGCTACAGGACCAGCATTCAAGTCTGGTTGCTCTCCTGACTGACCTCCTCTCTACACCTGTCCTAGCTTGGTTTGCAGGGCAGCCCCCAGCTGTGTACAGGTCATGCTCATGGACTCAGGATGCAGATTCTCATGCTATAAGTCTCTTGAACTTGATAATGTATAATGTGACAATGACCGCTTCTACAAATGCTCTTCTTCTACATAAATGCTTTCTGGTCCTTGATGATTTGTGATTTTGCAAGTGTATCATGTTGCTCTTTCTCCATGCTGGAGAGAAAATATATTTTATTTGCTCTGTGCTTGTCCAATTCTTGATCTACTTGATTACCCTGCTCTCCTAGCTTTCCAGCCAGCTGCAAGTACTTGAATGAGAGCTATCTGGATCATTGCTGAATGCTAAACTAGCAGTTGAAGGCTGACAAAGTGATGCTTTCCCCGTATTCAGATGAGTGACCTAACGGGCTTGCACAGAGCTGACAATAGGTATTTACAGATACTAACACATCAAACACTGATCAATGGTTCAGGTTGGGTGCTGGACTGCAGCTGGTGGGGTGATGTCACCCAGCTAGCACAGGACAGCCAGCAGTGCACATGCTGTACTTGCATGAAATTGCATTGCATGAGACTTCTGCATTCAGGGGTCCTATTTCACTGAGTTTCTTTCTCTTTAAAATACACCGCAGCTGCTCCACAGATCTACTCAATAACCCAGTGACACATATTTGTAAACTAGCCATAAGGGTTTTTTCTTTCTTGCTTAGCCAGCACAGGCAGGAAGTGATAAGGTCTGCTTTTGTTACAATGAGAGATGCATGCTGCAGCAGGCTTGTGGCTGGAAACCTTGGATAATGGATGGTTACTTGAGGTCCTTATCTAAGATGCTCCAAGGAACTGCCACAATAAAAATAATAAACACCAGCAATAATAATTATTAACAGAATTCAAGGAGTCTGACTCTAATCTCATGCTGGGTTTGTAACTTAATGATTCTGCTGACTTTGAAAGAGCTGCTTCTGATTTAAACTGCTGAAAGTGAAATCAGAAGCAGATCCTACATTTTTGTCCACCTTATTAGCAATCAAGCTATTCTGAGAGGTGGTGTAGCTCCTTGATGATGCTGTTAAGACCAAAAAATAAGTGATATTTTTGGATCAAAGAAGCTTTTACTGAAGTCAGCCACTTCAAGTCCTATCTGAAGCAGGAGACTGAAGATTTTTAAAGGAATATGGGGTTTTTTTTTATATAACACCTTTTTCCAAGTTGTAGGAAGACTGAGAGTGATTTCTGATTTGGTTTTATGTTTCAGTCAATAATGTTAGAATTAGATATTTTACAGTGCTAGGATTACACTCAAGGGTAGGACAAAGCATTTATTTGAACATCATCCTTAAAATCTAATTTTAAATTGCCTGTGGATTGAGTTAAATGACTTCCTTAACTGCTGTGTTGAAAGAATTGTTAATATTTGTGCTTCAGTTACCCTATTCTCTGTCTGTGGAAGATGAGGCCAATGGGGAGAATCCTCATGCTTTTTCAGGGACAAAGAGAACATCTGCCCCATGACAATGTCCCAGAGACACAGTCACAAGTCTCAGGTTTTACCCAAAGCCCTGTGGGCAGGCTGGGACACTGATGGAACTGAGATGGGAGCTCTGCCAAAAAAACAATGACAAAATATGGTTATGGAAAAAAATAATTACCACAACAGTGCTTGATGGAGTCACAAAACACATCTTAATGTTTTTCTAATTTTGACCAAGAAAAACTTGGGTTTCGTTCAAGAAGAGGCTTGCCTGTCTTAGTAGTCCTTGATCCTGTCCTGACTGTGGTAATAGTGAAGAAAAGTACCATCCCTTGATGAGTAGAGCAAGAATAGCAAGCAAGGACTCCCAGGAGTTCTGCCAGCTGATGTATAGGAAACACTTCCCATGAGATGGCAGTTCAGGCATGAAGCAGCTCTTGCAGAGCTGGGATCAAATGGGATTAATGGCAGCACATACTCTATTTGTTCCTTGTTTCCAGATCTTTCACTGAAGGCACTGTGAGCTTTGCAGTGGATTTCCAGAAGATCAGAACTCAGCCCTCTGCTGCTTAGGTAGCATTTAGAAGTGGCTTTTTTATAAAGTAAAAACATGCCTACATACCAATTCTTAATCTTTTTAAGCACGAAGTTTATTTGTTTCATTGGCCAAGCAAATTGCTGTAAAAACCCTTTGGCACAGCAACAAACTCTGTTGCACAGAGCAGATTGCAAAGCAGTGCTGTTGGCAGTCAAATGTTAGTGCAAGCACACGCTTATTTACAGACCCAGACAGTAAATCAAACTTCTTAGTGCAGCACAGCATATCCTGCTCTTAAACTCTGAGGAAAGTTCATGAGCCTTCATTTGCATTTTAAATTCTTCCAGGAACTACAAAGCTTTCTTAAGACTATTTATAATCTTTGGGAAACATCTTTTAGCAAGAGTGTCATGCTTTGCTTTGATGGAAGTAGAGCGTACCAACTTCTCCTGGGAAAGATGGAACAAAATGTTATAGAAGCTGGAGAAAGCCGGTCCTGCTCTGTTGGCAGAGTACCATGGCATGTCGTCATCTCTGTGGGAGAAGCTGGAGCTCCTGCCACAGTGCAGGGGGATCACAGAGACCTTCATTTTTTAGGTCCTCCTGTTCTTACTCAGACAAATGACTCATCTCAGTGAGATGTTATAGATAAAATGGCTAAAGCCTTTTTTTTTTAAAGTCCTCTTTTGTCCATCAGCATCGAGCAATTGAACCAAAACTCATCCTACCTGTTCAGATTTGCTTTGAAAATGTTTTGTTGAAATGCTAGAATATTTTACCAGAAAAAGATCTTTTTTTTATTTTTTTTTTTTTTCAAACTTCAGTGAAATGTCAGCAGTAGTCCTCATCCAGGCGTCAGGCAGCTCTCTTGCCCAGGAAGCAGAACAAAGCTGTGCTTTTTCCTGGTGTGTCTACTTGGGAAGCTTTCTGTTAAGTATCAGAGAAGACTGCGCTGTGCTGTGATTTCAGGCTGTCAAATGAGAGAGACAGCCTAGAAACAAGAGTAGCATCAAGCTGGTGAGCAGAGGGCTTACACTTGATAATGTACTGAATGCCCCAAATTCCTGCATTCATTTAGCAGTAGCAGCCTGCCATGAGAAAATTCTTGCCACAAGAGAAGTGTGAAGTAGGAAAATTGTGGAGTGTGGTTGCTCTATACCCAGAACTCCTGAAATCTTGCACTGTTCCTCAAACTTTTCAGCAAATGGGTGCATTTCCCCTCCCAGGCACTGATCAGAGAGCATGATGGTGGTCCATCACACAGTGGATCAAATAACTCTCTTTCAGCAGAGCATCAAATGCAATGGCAATTTTATAAGCTGATTTGTGGTAACTTCTCTCTTTGTTTTCCCGTTCCCACACGACCTTGTGGAAGCAGATAATGCAATGAGTCAGTGTTGTTAGACAACATCGTTACCCTGATTTCTCATCAGTAGATGCTTAACGCAGCAATTCATTTCTCACTGTCAAATCTCTCCACTCTTTCCTTCTTGCTTAATTTCTTCTTCCCTTCTTGCCCATTTCCCTTCAAAGAATCATAGATTTCTGGAATCATTAATGTTGGAAAAGGCCACAAAGGTCATCTAGTCCAATGCCAACATTTCCTTTAGATTTGACACATCCTGAAAACTCACAGACGTGAAGTTTTATGCACAAGTTCAGTTACAGGAGGGCTGTGCCCAGGCACTGGGAGCTTCATCAGCTTGAAAGAAGGTTGAACAAAACTCAAAAGAACAAGATTTTGTCTTCTGAGAGACTAGGTTTTCAACTAAAAGCATAAAAAAAATACAGCCACAAAAAAAAAAAAACAACGCTCAGGTTCACATGCAAAGCTGAGTGTACATGCCAACTAACGTTTGTCCAGGCATTTCCTAAAACTCTCTAATGAGTACCATGTGTGGACAGCCAGCTATTGGCACCTGCACACCATGCGCTCACGGACCTTGCTGGCCATGAAGCTTTGCATTTAGACCTTGGGCCCCTATCCCAAAAATATTGGCCTGATGTATGAGAGAGCTGTTGTCTTCCAGCAGCTATTACCAGCTATGAGTGATGGAGCAAATTCCTAGTATTTCTGTCGCCATATGTGCTGATGTACTTCAACAAATCTCCTTTGCTCTGCGTGTCATGTAGTAGCAATTTGGGTAGCTCAAGGAATATTTTTCCTAGCATACATGTAGAGGGCAGGTAAAGAAGCTAGGAAAGGGCAACCGAACTAAATGTTTTAAGTTACTCTTAGAATTCAAAAATATATCCTGTCAGAACAGCTGAGTACAGCCTGGGGAGGTGCTTTTTATAAATCTATGTATTTTGTAATTGTTCAATTTGTCCAAGCCAGAAAGGAGTGAGAGCCATCATTCTGTATTTGCCATACATTCACATTGCATGCAACAGCCACACACGCTACCTTTGAAGCACCCTGGGGTCTGTAAATTAGGATCGTAAGGTATGCTGGGAACCTGGAAGCAAAGAGGGCTGCAGGGACTCCTCTCAGCTGCAGTCTCAGCCTTTGCCTCTGCTGAGGCTGCCATCACACATGCTATTAGTGTTCATTATACGCGAGTGTTTTTGTGATGTGGGTGCATCTCCACCTGGAATGAGTTGAAAAGGCATATAGGCCATCAAAGTGCTATCAGATGTTATTAACATTTAGCCCACTAAAATCTGGACTACATCTGAACTACTGGCACGCAGATGACAAGTCCTACATCCCGTAAAGAATTTCCTGAGTCCTTAGTGTATTGTTTGTGTGAGAGATGCTTCTGAATGGGTTGCCATTCTTTAAATGAAGAAGCTGGGGAAAAAAGAAAAAAAAAAGAATATTTTGTGTGGCTTTGCTAATGTCTTTTCAATGCAGCCCTTACATCTTCCTCCTGCCACTGTTTCCTGTCCCAAGAGGCTTCGTCTGCCCTTCCCATGTCTGTAGGTGATGAGGTTGTATTGCAGCCCAGCACCCTGACCCCCTTGCTGATCTCCTAAAGGCTCTCTGACCACGTTCTGGCTGCACAAACCTTTCCCAGGCCAGGGGCACCAGCCCTCCCCATATTTTCAGTATCTCTCAAGCCACTCTTCACCCTATCTGCGTCTGTACAAAAAGTGGTTCTTTCTATCTTTGCAGTCAGTTCCTCCCTCTAACCTTCTGCCCAAATATGATCTTATGCTTCTTCCCCTCATTCCTCCATCCTTCCCTGTGCAGTTCCCACACCAGGAATACCCTCCTTTCCTCTCCTAAGTGCTCGTGACAGCTGCCATCTTGGCCCAATCAGGAGTGATTGATCCAGCATCCTTCAGCGCCAAGTGCATTTGATCTGTGAAGCTCTCCAGCTGGGTCTGTAATAACTCATATCCTTTGTGGGTTACACATCAAGCAACTCTTTTCCCATCAGTCACGTCTGTCTTGATAGAAAAGTTCTTCCATGAAGTCCTTTGCTGTTAATCCACCATCTCATGAAGCACGTGATGGAAAAAGTTATTATGAAAAGCAGTATTTTGTATTGCTTTGATGCAAACAAAGCTTATTTCCATGTCAATTTGGTCGAATAAAAAATGTCTCAGGGAAGAGATGGTGAATTCTGTCAGGATTTAGACTATGACAAGAGCAATCAATTCATAAACATTCATGCCTGAGGCTCACTAAATGATCTGCTGCTCACTACTTTTGTTTCATTTTTGTTAACTCTGATGCTTTATTTACTGAGCTACATTCAAAGCCTGCTAAGCAGACTGAACTGCTGCTATCAACGTCAGCACAGAGCTGCTGCATTCTCCTCTGTCTTCTGGGAAACTGTGCTCCAACTCTGACACAAAGAAAATTAGGACCAGATATTCCTATTTGTGTGGGAGCAACACTTCTGTGCACCTGTAAGAGGACAAAAAAACCTTTTAATCCCTTACTTTTGGGTGTGTGCCCAGCTATCCATCCTTCTTTATGTCCTGGACGCAATACAGGTGACCATGTTACTTTTGCTGCAAGTTGGTGATCTTGTTTTGCCTAAATTACGTTTTTCTTGTGACATGCTCTGCAGAGACAGAGTGTGCTTTTTCAGAAAATCTTGGGAACTGATTTGTCTACCTTGCACACAAATGTAAAACTGAGTATCTCTTCAGATCTACTGATTATTTTGTGAACTATACGATTGATTTCAGTGCATTTCAGGCTATGAAACCAGGTGAGAAAAAGCACAAGAAGCCCAATATTCTGTCTGCCTATTTCCTTCCTCCGTGCCCGTGCAACATTGCGCACCTCATCTATGTTCTCTCACCTCTTTCCAGACTAGAGGGCTACTCTGTGTCTCTCATGTGGGAGATGTTCCGCAGCTTTCTCCATCCTTTCCCCTGGCTTCTAAACTTTTTCTGCTTTTCCTATATCCTTTGGGAGGTGAAGTACCAGAACTGCACATTGTATTCCAGAGGAAACTGCATCATGAGAATGCTTGTAGAGGGCCACCCTGATGTGATTTGTTCTTTCTACTTCTGTAAAATATTCTCTTATCCCCAACATCTGACACGCTTTGTGTGAAGTAAAGCTGTTTACTGCCACCCCTTGGCCATAAGTAGAATGGTATTGTATGCGAGCCTTTTTGCAAGTCCGGACAAACTTCCTTTAAAGTAAATGTGTAGGTATGAAGGTAGCACACCAAAGAGAAATCTGTAGAGAGCAGATTATGAATGAATTGTTTTGTACACAAGAAATCTCACTGATGTGGAAGAAACTAGTCCCATGACACAAAGACCAGCTCTTGCTGTTGCTGGCAGTGTTTGGAATATCAGAAGGAAAGTCCCTGGGCATCGGGGGGTGCTATCCTCTGATCCAAAGCCCATTAAATCACATGAATCTTTTCACTGATTTCTGAGAAATTTGGTGCAGGTCCAAAGTCCTACACTGATTTTAATCCAAAGACATAAAAAGAGATGACATGAGAGTAGTTTGAATGGAAGGACTTTGTGTGTGTGCCGCCAAACTCACAGCAAACATGAAACAGTTAACCAGAGCTTCTTCTAACTGCTAGACTCTTTATTGTTGTCCTTATAAAGCATGTTTCTTTATACCATCGCCCATTACATGTAAGCATATCATCAGTGCTTAATCACAACAAAGTATTACTAACAAGGACTGTATGTAAGTTATTGTTCACAGCGACTGTAGCAGAGTTTGTCATTTACCTTCTCTGAACATCTCATCTTCAAAAAGCAAACCTGTTATGGAAAATAATGCTCATCCTGTTAAAATCAAACACGCTTTAATACTTAATTATGCCATCCACATCCAGTGTGCATGCATAACATTTACATGCTAACAGGCAGTTAAAGACGGTGATTTATTTTATAGAGCATGTATACTTTTTGACTGAAAAAGATTATTGATAGTTTGATTGAGATTAAAAATAATATGACACAATCTTGATAAAACAACATTATTCCCACAATACTGTGCTTCAGTACAGGATTCACAAAACCGCAGAGCAATATGTAGACTTTTCTTCCTATGCATGGATAAAAGAATCCAGAGAAGGCAAGCACTCTGTGCAGAATAAAACCTGAACCAGAGGAGTGAACTTCTGGGAGCAGTGTACCCAGGCTGTTGTGTTTCTTTAACAGTAAAGATGGAGCTTCATCCCACCTAGAGCTCTGCTGTATGTCTTGCCCAGATAGCTTCTCAAGAGCAGAACTTGTCACAAACTCTGTTATAGCTGAGCATCATGAATCTTGACTCCAGGCTGAGCACAGATACGGTAAGTGATGATGGAGAAGGAATGATTTCAGCCCTGCACAGATGAGCAGCATTTTGACTAATTTATGGACCAGGAACAAAGAGTGAGGTGAACATTTAGTTTTCTTAATTTTAAAATTCCTCTGGATGGCAGGTAAACTCGATGTTAATGCTATGCACAGTTTTGACAAAAGAGCAGCTGGGTTCATGCTTCTACCCAACTCTTCCTGATGAAGAACCGTGTTACAGCAGCATGAGCTCATAGTTCATCACCAAGAGCCATGACCCCACTGTCCCTGGCTGCAGGCAGGTGCCAGGACAAGGCAGTGATCTGGGGCCTGCATGGAAAACACTGAAAAATATCCCAAACAGAGAGGACTTGTTGAAAGTCAGACCTTTGCAAAAGAAGCTGGGAAGTGCTGGCAGGGAGAGCTTTCTGCCTTTCGCCATGCATTGTCTTCATTTGTTAGTTAGGAGATAGGAGCTTTGTTGGAAACTGCGCCCTGGCAGTGCCTACACCAGGTGTCTCTTGTGTAATGCAACCAGGTTGCAGCAGGTTCTCACAGGAAAATAGAAAACATGCCTTTTGCAAGCCCAGGGCAGGGAGTGGGACTGAATGGGAACAGTTTCATCTCGTTGCAGAGGGCAAAACATAAAAGTGAGGGAGAAATGACTACGCTTACTTTGGATATATCTTCTTTGATGGCACCTTTTTTTCCCCACAGAACGAAATCACCTTCTTATACAAGCCAATTAAGCGGTCCTGGCCCAGCTTAAAAGCAATGAAGACAATTTCCATGCCAATAATAATATAGAGGGAAAAAAACAGGAAAAACTTGGGGTGTTCCAGTTGCGTATCTCCAAATCCAATCGTGGTCAGGGTGATAAAGCAGAAATAAAAGGCTTCCTGAAAATCCAGCCTGGTTTCCCAGTTTGGAAGAATAGCAGCTGCGCAGGAAATGTACACAAAGATAACCAGCACCATTAACACGATGGGCACATCCAGTTTTTCTAACTCTTTGCCTATTTTGTCAAAATTCTCGATTACTCTGGTCATTGTCTTTCCCCTGTCTAGTTCAGGACATGAGCTCCATCTCTCTATGCTTTTACTTCTTGTTAGATTTTTGTATTTATTTTCTCTGGCAATTAGCATCTCAAAAATTTGGGCATTGCGATATTGGGCTGGCTTCTTTCTAACAGCTGATTGACTTCTCAGCATTTCCACAATACTCAAGGGTTCGTTCACATCCACTTTGGACCCATCTTCTCTGATACACGTGAATGCAGAGCAGAATTTAGAGGTTAGAATTTTTGACTGTAGCTTTCTGAATTCATTGTAAGACTTGGACAAAACAGTTGCAAGGATGTCTCCCATATCTGTCAGGACCAAGAACATCAGAGGAATGCCAAATAAAGCATATAACATGCAGAGGTATTTTCCAGCCCTTGTCACAGGATAGGTATTGCCATAACCTTGAAAAAAAAGGGGGAGGAAGGGAAAAAGGGAGAGAATGAATATCATGATTTGTTTGCTGAATACCTGTACTGAGACTTCTACTGTTGATCAAAACCTGGGGATGTTGTATTAAAGCCTGATGCAATAAAGCCCCAAAATGCTGTTGTTTGCAAATATATGGGTTGCTGGTCAGACTATATGAGAAAATTTCTACAATCCCATGCCGAAGAAGATGGGTAAGTATTCCTAAGGAAGATGTTTTCAACAACATGATCTTCCACTTGTTAGCTGAAGTCAAAGCTCTCTGATAAAGGGTACTCTTCCAAGTGTTCCTTGCTGTTGTGTTTATTCTAATATTCACAGGGGGGAGGATTCGAGTCTGTATCTCCAGCATGTTTCTGAGCTATCAAGCTACTCAACTGTGCCTGAGGAATGAGAAATGTGGCGCTATCTCTCCAAGACAGAAGCCCTTCAATGTGTAGCACTGAGAGAAGTGCACTCTGCAGGAGCCAGCTGAGTCTAAAGACAGCCACCACAGCTGTCAGAGATCAGGGTTCACTGAGACAGCAGGCCCTACATGCTCCAGGAAACACAGGAACTCTCATGTCACTCCTTCTGTAGGATAATCAGTTTTTCTTCTGCGTGAAGATTTGTAATACTTGTGCTGGGATCTTGAGTGTATCCCAGCGCAGTAGAGAAGTGTCTCTGCAATTTGATACAACACTACAGGACTGCTTCCCACCCTGCCTTAATCCTGGCAGGGTATTTAGATATTGTCTGTACTTGCCAGCAGCTGAGAAGCATTAGCAAGAGGATAGAAGTAACTTTGGGGACGATCCTGAGGGGTGTATTTAGCAATGCAGGAACAGCCCAACCAGAGCAGCTGTTTCAGTTTCATTTGAGTTCTGCTTTGAAATGTGAATTCAGAAGGGAAGGTTTAGAGACATGATTTAAACACCACCGCCTGCTGTTAGCCCAGAGAAGCTGAGCAAAAACGACAGCACATTCAATTACAGAGCTGTAGGTTTACAAAGCAATTTTGGACATAAATACTGGGAAGCAATTTAAAAACAATATCCACATAATGAAGTACCTCTTTCAGTATGAAAACATTACCCAGCATAACACATGGGAGTAGAAGAAATAAGGCTTAACTGAAAGACAGCTTTCTGTCACTGTACTATAATAGTTTTGTGCATGCATCATCCATGAGCACAGCTTACAGCATGCATGCAGTGCTGTAGTTAGCATGGAGCATCACTTTTGCCTAAATTCTGACTTGTCATTGTAACTCAGTGACATCTCTGCAACCTGTGTTTGCAGCACCCCTTCCAGTCCCACATCAACGCTCAGGGGGAAAATTAAAGGGGATTTGGAGGTCTTTTTTTTTTCCCCTTTAATTCCCTGTGGAAGAAATACTTCAGAGAGAGCAGTGAGGCATTTGATTCTGGGCAGCTACTTTACCTCCAGACTTACCCACAGTGGTGAATACTGTGCAGCAGAAAAAGAGAGACCCAAAGAAAGTCCATATATCTTTCGGATTGACGAACCAGTCTCGTTCCGCCGTGTGAAGTAGTTCATGAATTTTTTCCTTAAATATCTCCTCATTTTCTGTCATGTTATCTGTTACAGTAACAACAGGAGATGCACTGAGCCAAAGCCCAAACGTGTATAATCCCATCACTGATCCAGAAATATTTCCAGCTCTTCTCCTCCCTTCTATCCTTCCCTCGGCTGAGGGGGTCTGAGGAGCAGTGCTGCATCCCAGCATCCCATCAAGGGATGCTCAGGGCTGGGACAAGAGAGTGGGGAGAGACATTCTGAGACAGGGAATCCAGTCCCCATCAGGCAGAGGGAGATCTTACTTGCCTCTGGAGCTCAGGGAACTAGGGCAAAAAGGGAGAACACTGAAAAGTCTTAACTACTTACAAGTAGGAGCACAAGGACTGAGGCAGCCTACAGTAAGAACCAGAGTTAAGGAAGATCAGCAAGCAATAGCAGTCATTAGCTAAGCACAGAGAGAATCCCATTTGCAGGCTCAGCTATTATTATTTTGAATAATGTCTTCAAAAAGCAGAGGAATGAGTAACCCACGTACAATTAATTCATTTTTGCTATTCTGGTACATACCTGATAAATTTCGGGAGATGTACCACAGATTCTGCAGGAAATGTCTGTATTCTTCACTTAAATTGACTTTTCGGTTACCTTCAATGTGGGAAAACATGAGAGCCCCAAGAAAAGCATAGATCACGAGAGACAGAATGAAGCAGGCATGTGGAAACACTGCCCAAAATATTTTCTTGCATGCCCTTTTACCTCGCAGAGGCTGTGATGTTACTGCCATCCTATACTTGGTTGGCTGGTTGGTTGGTTTAGAAGACAGCTTTTAGAAATGAGGAGGATGTGAAAGCTTTGGTATCCTAGAAAAGCTTCTCCTGTGAAAACGGATGGTTCCGCTGCAGGCTGTCAGATCACATGTCTTCTAATTGAAGATTGCACTGCAGTCCCAATGGAGAAGGAGCACAACTATCACGCCTGGAAATATTCCTCAACTGATGGCATGGCACTCCAGATCCTGGACTCACCACTGCCCAGGCACAGCTGTAAAGCACACACATTCCCCCCTTCTCTTGCAGCCAGCTCATCTTTAAAGTTTCTTGTTCTGAACTGCTGTTTTCCACTGATACAGTAGGAACAGATTTGCAACCCACCGCAGGGCAAATGCACACAGTGAGCAATGCTCAGGGTTAGAAAGGGTTCTTCCAGAAATGAACGTGGAAATTTAAAATCAATTAAAAAAAAAAAAAAAGGGGGGAGGGGGGGATTGATGCTGATTGCTGTTGCCTCTGGGCAGCGTAGAACAAGCAGCAAGGATAAGGAGCCTCTTAAGCAAAAGAGGTTTTAGCCAGTTCTCAGTTGATTAAAACCTTCCCACTAATTCAAACTGCCACTGACCTTAGTAAGTAAGAAATGACACTCAGTTCAGGGTTAGTGATCCTTGCAAACTGTATCCAATGTTAAAAGCGAAACCTTTCCTTTCATCCATCACTCCACAGCAGTGAGCAGCATCGCTGCCCTTTGTAATGTTAATAGTACTAGTAAGGGGAGCTGAGCTTTACTGAAAGAGCTGTTAAATATTTCATGTAAAACTGCGGCTCAGCCAAGACCTACTGAGCTATTTGCAGGCAAAACACTCACACTATGAAGAAATACCACATGGACGTAGTGATTTCTTCTTGGTCAAACTCTCAGCAAATTGGATCACAAGATATCACATGCTTGTTAATATGGCAGCCTCCCCTATAGAAAAGAGGCTTTCGGGGCTAAGACCAAAATAAGCCTGTGCACTTGCTGCTTTCCTGATTTTCTGATTATTTGACCAGTAGCATATATATATATATATATATTAATAATAGATTCATAAATCCTCTTACTTCTGTCAATCTCATTCATTTGTTTTTGCTGTCCTGAGACACGGGGTTGAAGACCACCAATGTTCACACTTACTGAAAAGCAATGAAACTTCCTGAGAGGATGTGCTCAGCCTGGGTGCCCTTACCCAAGGAACACAGGGCACAGGGCAGGTGACAGAACGAAGGGCAAGGCTGGCTTCTCTGGGTGAGTTTTGTGCAGAGCTGGTAACAGCAATACAGAAGTTGACAAGAGCTACTCAGATTTCTAAAGAAGTTTGATGGAATCCCTCTCTAGAGTTTTTTTAAGGGAGCTGAATAGCTACAGCAGGATAAAAGGTCTTCACAGGATGGAATTAATGATTCGTGGGGAGGAAGAGAGGGAAGGGTCACTGCTGCACATCATGCGTGGAACTGTGCTGGAATTCTGCCCTTACTCATGACCATAAATGACCTGGAGATGGGAGCTGCCAGCTTTTGCTGGTCATAGAATTGTTTCAGTTGGAAAGGACTTGTGGTCCAACCAGCCATGTGGTCCAACTCCCCTGCAATGAGCAGGGACACCCACAGCTCCATCAGGTGCTGATGACATGATGCTGTTCTGAGCAGTAAGGCTGAAGACAGGAACTGTAGGAGGGTCTGAAGAGTCAGCAATAACACAGTATATAAAATAGACGTAAGTACATGTAACAAGACAAGCAATCCTACCTTCACACACCACGTGGTTGGCTCTGGGCTTTCTGTCACCACTGGGCAGCAAGTTCTTGGAATACATTGCACCACTTCCACAAACGCTTCAGCTCAGTGACAGGGTGGACAGTATACTCACATTTGCATTCTTCCAAAAAGGAATCTCACTGCCCACTATGGTGATTCTGACAGTTTGTCAAGTGTATTTTTTCATCAGTATCTCAGATATAAATCTCTTCTCTCCAAAGTGCTTTAAAATCTTCTCTGCTCCCTCCTATACATAGCAGAATTGCAAAGTATTTAGCAATTCCCAAGAGCTTCTCAGTCATTTGCAACGTCAGGCTGCAAGCTTGTAACAATGAGCAAATTTAATAAAAGTGCATTCAGAAATGATTTTTACATTATTTTCTTAATCCAAACCATTTCCCACTATTGCTGTATTACATATTTGAATTCAGTTGCTTAAAAGCAAATCCTACTAACCACAAATTTTTCCAAATTGAGTTACTGGTACTTGTATTGAGATGGATTTTTGCAATACACATTTCCTATTCATGTTAATGGACAGCAAACATGCACTTTTCCCAACTTCCATCACTTTGATGAGGGCAAATGTGAGTGTTCTGAAGGAGCTGCTTGACAGGAAAGTTTGTGACCACAGATGTAAGGTTTAATTATTCCATGCACATTAGAATTCATACTTTATCTGATTTTCTCAGCTTACAAAGGTAAAACCAGGAAGGTGTATGATGGTGATATTAGCCCCAAGCAAAGTAAACCAAATCAAAGCAAAAACCAAAAGCAACCAACCGACCAAATCCAAGTAGCATTAATAGCACCCATCACACCCTGTGGGGATGTCAGCCCACAAACAGGCACAGTGTGCACAGCCTGCTGAAAGTTCCCCATGTGCTTTCCAGGTTCTCTGCCGTTATTTTTTTCCTCCCAACTTCAACTGTCTGTTGGATTCCCCAGCCTGCTCTGTATCCACCTGTAAAAGTCTCAGCTTTTTCTTGAGATGAGTGCTTGAGCTTGTAACCTCTGGGAATATTTGAGGGCACTCAGGATGAGCATTCTGGCACCACACATAATGCTAAGTGGATCCAAAGATGTCCAAGACTCTCACTCTGAATAAGAGCATTTCCTATCTCATTCTTTGCTCACACAAGAGCCAAGTACACAGCCCTGTCATTTCATTTATGAGAGACAAACACTTCACATCACTCCATGCCCCAGGAGTAGCCAAGATTTGAGTACCAGTACATTTTTAGCACAAATGAAAGTCACATAGCTAGAAAACACCCAAGTCCCCTGACTTATAAGGAGCAGCTAAAGGAACTGGGTTTGTTTAGTCTGGAGAAGAGAAGGCTCAGGGGAGACCACAGCACTTTCTCTGATTGCCTGAAAGGAGGTAGTGGCAAGGTGAGTGTCAGCCTCTTCTCCCAGGTAACAGCTATAGAAGTGATGGCCTGAAGTTGCACCAGGGGAGGTTCAGGTTGAGTTTTAGGAAATATTTCTTCTCAGAAAGAGTGGTAATGCAGTGGCACAGGCTGCCCAGGGAGGTGGTGGAGTCCCTGGAGTTGTTCATGAATTGGGGAGATGTGGCACTGAGGGACGTGGTTAGTGGGCATGGGTTGGGGTTGGACTGGATGATCTTAAGAGGTCATTTCCAACCTTAGTGATTCTGTGATTCACTGAATTTTTCACCTGGTGGCTGATCAGCAGGACAAGCCTTTGTTCACTGCCTCCCTCCTTCATCCTCCTCCATCCTCCAATCAGACCATGCAGTATGTGAGACTCCATCCTGATGGGACCAAGAAGGGAAGCGACTTCTGAACAGAAAACATCACTCAGCCCCCAGATTTCTCTTTCTAAAGGGCCATGGAAGAGGAAATCAGCCCCTGTCAGATGCAGCACAGCAATTCTTAATTAGCGTGGGGAAGGCTTTGCAAACAGCCCAGCCACCATTACCTCCCAGCAATGTGTGCATTGCTCATTTGTTTGCGTGACTCATTTCAAGGATGCAATAACGCCTTCTGGTGTTACAAGGAAGTTAACATTGCTGTGAGTCACTGGGTAAGACCCTGCCACAAATGAGACGCGGTGCAGGAGCCCTGGGCTGGCAGATAAGCAAAGGGGATTATTGAGGTTCAGCTACATGTCTTATGCCAAAGTCTTTACTGAGTTAATGTAGTGAACGTAATGCTGGTATAGTGGAGACTATCTCAGCCCAGTAGTTTCATTTTAAGGCAAACAAGCTCCCCGTGGAGAGATCGGAAAACTGCTTCTTTGGAATTTAATTAACATTAGAGCATGTGAAATTATATGCTGCATAAAAGCTAAGCATCATGATTCATGTCAACAGAGCAATTTTACACTATTTGAACTGGCAAAAAAACCCAATACCTTAGATTCAAGATGACAAGTCTACTCAGCTTCTTAAATAAAAAGAGATTTATTCTTTATTATTATTAATGTGGCACCATACACACATAAGCAGTTTAAAAGAGAGGATTGTAAAACCTTTAATACAGGAGCAAGCTTTTAGCTGTAAATATCCACCAGCATGCATCCCACATTGTCTCTGCAAGTGCCGGAGACCCTCTCAATTCTCAGCATGCAAAATGTTCATGTAAAACCATCCACTGAACTTATTTCCAGTGTCAGATGCATGTTCACTTAAACAGAGCAGGGAGAAGTAGCCGTGTATTGCAGGATGTACTACTGGCTAAACGTTACCGATAACATTGAGATCAAAGCTGTAGTTGGAATGATTAATCCCCAAACTGCACTATTTGCAGTAATTTCTGCCCTCAGCCATCCACTGCAGTGCAGAAATCACAGTCTGCAGGACACGATCAGGCACCTGTCTGCTCCCCATCACTGGCAGTCAGAAGTAGATTTATGTCAACGGCGCAGAGTTTCTTGAACTTCAAGATGAATTTTCCATCGCTTACTTTCATCCTGATGTTTCTAATGACGCTCTAAGTGATTTCTCTAGCCATTTCTGAATGAAGCACTCATGATATTTTTATTCCCATTATCCTACCACTCATTAGTCGCTGCGGGTTTGGGGAGTGGAAGATCATTTCAGAGATGGGTGTGCCATGGGCCATCATTGAGTTGACACTTCTCTACAATCTTTTTTCAGTTCTATCGATCTCTTTCAACTTTGAACAAAGATACATGAACTTTTTGATCCCTGTCCTACCCATTTCAGCTAATACACCATTAATTATCTTATCCTTTGTTATGCTGGCCCTTAAAATGGCTTTAGCATGGGAATAGGTCCTAAGAGCTTTTTAGTCAGCAGTAAACAACATTTTACCACCTTAGTGGTATTAAAATGCATACAAAATTGTCCATCATTTCTGAGGATCTTATTATAAAAATTGAGTATGTGGAATGAAGTCTTTTCTTCCACTCATCTCAATAAAAAATGAATTATCTAGCAGCATTTCAGAATGAGTCACCCAGGCCAAAGTGTGCCACAAGCCCAGAAGGTTCACCAAGGCTGCTCCATCCCCAGGGACCACAGTGCTTGCCCAGACTGCCTGGCACCCAGCAGTCTGGCACCCAGCTGCCAGCCAACAGCCATAGAAGTGGCACTGACCCAACATAGCCTTCTCCACAGCCACTTGGGAACCTGGGGGAGATGAAGGGAGAAGCTTAACTGCAGGACGAATATAAATGGAAGGAGAGTCATTCCTTGATGCCAGTCAAGACCTACCTGTATTGTACTGTAAGAGATGAAGTTTTAGGGTAGAACAGCTCATTGCAAGGCTGGACTGTAAGGTGGGAATTCAGATTTCAACTAATCTAAAAGATGTGAGAAACAAAGCAGAAATAAAAGGGTCAGGGGCTGAGCAGTTCTGAGAAGCATTTGCATAGCTGTCATAGCAGGGATTTCACTTCACCTTAAGGTCCTGGACATGCACAGCAGGGAGGAAGCAGGGCTGGAGGTGGCTGTGTGTCTTCATAGAGTACCTTATAATGCCTTCTGAGCATTGCTGCCTTTTTCCAGCTCGTTTAGGATAACTGCTGGTGACATGAGAACTACAGGTGATGGCTGTTCTCGTGCTGTTCACCAGTGCACTCTTCCAAAGTGCTCAGCCACTGACCTCCAGCTGGCAGCATGATGGCATCGGCTTGCTGCAGCTGTGTATCACATCATGCCTGCCAGCATTTCTAGGTCATTATGCCAGCACTTTCTTCTAAATTATAAGAAAACAGTCCCTGTGGAGGCTTGCATATACCCACCAAATTTCAGTAGCGTGCAGAGCTGAGTGTGCTTCTCCCTGGATCATCCTATCTTAAGGGGAGGTCAAAGAAATTCTTTATCCCATGCAGCCCCTTCCCTTCTTTTTAAGCTGCTAGTGCCCAGAAGTCCTGAGAGAAGAGATATCTGATCACAACACCAGATAATTTGGAGTGGAATGGAGTGGAATAGAATAATTCAGTTGGAAGAGACTTCCAAAGACAGTGAAGTCCAATTGCCTGACTACTTCAGGGCTAATGAAGAGTTAAAGCATATCATTAAGGACAATATCCAAATACCTCTTGACCATTTATAGGCACAGGACATCAACAGCTTGTTAGATTACCAGCAGCTGCTGAAATTCTGGCCTAAGGACAGACGCCATTACGTTACACTTTCAGATCAGCTTGTCTGGCTGATAAGACATACCTTGAATAGCTCAGAGGTGTGGTACACAACACAGGCACAAAGCCCACCATCTCATTTTCACATGTCAGGAGTCTCCTTTGTGTCTAAATGTTGGAAACACAACAACCATTTCAGTAAAATCTGCCAGACTGGGCCCTCTCAACAAAATGTTGCTGCCATAAGTGCCTTGGCAAGTGGTGTCTAAAGCAAACCTTGTGTTCTTTGCCAGCAAAACCACTGCTGCAGAGCCAATACATTATCTTCAGTGATGTTGGCTAGGGAGATGTGTAATTATGCTTTCAGGAAAGCTTGCTGGCATGCACCAAACCTCTGCTTTAGGCCACTTCTGCAATGACCGTCCTGCAACAGCCATAGAGCCACAAAGTCTTACAGACAAGAAGCAATGACAAGGAAAAATGCAGTTGGATGCAAGGGGGGAAAGGATCACGACGACTGTGATTAAACAGCTGAACAGGAACACCAAGAGGCTGTGAAATCTCAACCTTTGGAGACTTTCATTGGTCAGATGGCTAAAGCCATGACCTAATTCTGAAGTTGGGACCAGAGATCTCCAGTCCAACCTACATTCATCTGTAATTCTTACTCTATGTTTTGTTTCCTTGCCCAAGCACAACCATTAGAAAACAACCATCTCAAAGTTAATTAGTCATTAGATCAAACCTTCCACAGCTGCTGAGCTGCACAGCCTACAGCCCTACAAATCCCCAGTGGGAATTCAGCTTGAAAAGGTTACAGAAGCTGCAGTGGGGACCCAAAGTCTGGGGGCTAAATGGACAGATTTATATTTTATATTATTGACTATGAATCCTGCAGCTACAAGCATTGGTGATACATGCTCTTGGAGTTGGAATGGTGTGCTGTCTGCTGGGGTAGATCTCTGAGTACTGCTCTCAGGTGAGCAACTGATTCCTTTGGGATTATTGCATAGCTGTAGGAGCTGCCCTGGGAAGGAGTTAGAGGGCTGCTGAAATGTGTTACAGACCAGTATTTATAGAAACACTTCTAAATTGAATGAGGGAATTGCTAAAAACCTTATGATGTTCTAGGGTATGAAAGAACAGGTAAGGCATCTCCGAACCAGCATCTTCGACAGAGCTGGGGTTTGTTCTCAAGTGCCCAGGGAGAGTGTTGCTACAAGAGCCCCTTCCTGAAATCTCATTTCAGCATTGCTGAGAATGTACCTCCTTCTTTGTGGTCAGATGTTTATGTAAACAGAAGTAAATTATCTCAGGAAGAGCCCTCTGCAGTTTTCACCCTTCTGAAGCTATCATCATTTTTGCTCAGTAATTTCAGAGTGAAGCTGCTTGCAGTCCAGCACTAATAACAGAAATACTGCATTTATACCAATTAAGCTCTCAACTTAGTGCTCTTTATATAGCTGATATGTAGCAGAACTTGGTTGGACTCTGCTTTCATTTAAACTTATTTAACCCATTTTAATGGGTATAAAGCAGAACTGTCTTCTTTAATTATTTTGTTTTTTCTGATAAGGCACTGTAGATGTTCTGTCTGTAGGCCCATTGCTCAAACCACACTCCTGATTGCTGCTTGGCTCCTCTCCTATTTTCTGTCTCTGCTGTTTTGCAGCAGAAATGTACAACGCATTCACCATAAAACATTGCAGAGGGAAGCCCAGGGTAGAATCATGATCTATTTTTGTAACATGTTTGAGATGGGAAAGTTGAATGCTCAGAAGTCTGAAGGTTGTGTTAAGGCTGCTGTTGTAATGTTAGTGCATCCCCTCAAACATTTGCATAGAGTTTCTGTTTAATTTGTATGAACACATCCTATACATTTTTTTTCCCCCTGAGGACTGTGGCCTCATTCAGTGCATGCAATGGATACAGTTCCACTAGTGACCATCCATGCAATATTTAGTCTATTTCTGGGTCTATTTTTCAGCAGGTCTGCAGTATGGTGCATGTCAGCCAGAAGTTTCAAGCTGAGATCACGTGCACCCTGCTTCTCCTTGGGGATGCTTCTGGCCACCTTCTTTCCTAGGGCTATGCAGTTCTTCCCCTCATAATAAGGTGACCCTGGAGGAAGGTCCAGAGGGGACAGGTGGCTGTAGTCATGCCCAGGTGGCCCTCTGAGTGGTCAGTGAGGATCAGGACACCTCAACTGCTCACACAGCAGAAAACGGTTCCAGCTGGCTGCTTTCCCAAGGCAACTCCACAGCATCCACACCTTCAGCTGAGCACACGCTACATAACAGGCACAGAATATTCCAATGAGCAAGACTGACCCTATTGAGGATGAATATGTTGGCTGTATGGCCATGCAGTGCCAGAGAGTTTCTGTGCTGTAGAACCTGTATTTGAGCTACTTTCAAGTAAAAATGTACCTTTCTGAAGGAGAAAGGTGACGTAAGATGCTCTCGCCTATGCGTGTGCATGCCCACCTTATAGCAGATTCCTGCAAACAGTTGTGCAGAGCAGGTAGAGAAGGGGTGAACTGTGGTGCAGGATCAAGCAGCCAGAGCACTGAATTCACAGCCAAAAAAACCCAACATGTCTACATTTAGAAATGAGAAATGCACCCTGGCAACAAGCTTCTCTGCTTGCGGAACCCAATTGCAGTGGTTCTCAAGTAGAACATCTGCTGCCATCAGCCCAGAGCAAGTCAAGGGCAGAAGCCTGACATCCCTTTCCTCCCTGTTAGGAGCTGCTCGGGAAAGGGTACAAGAGTGCGGTATGCGTGGAGTGATATTTTCCCAGAGCAGCCTTTTAGCCTCAAGCCATCTGAAGTTCCCAGGCTTCCTGAACCGAAGATGGAATCTCGGCAGCGAGGAAATAATTCCAAGCGTTTCCATGCCGTCATCCCTGGAGCCGCCGCCAGAGGGCGCTCGTAGCCCACCGCGGCACCGGCGGCGCTGCGCCGGCTGGCTGTGGGGCGCGCAGATAGCCGCCTCGATGTGTCACCTCCTCTTACGTGTCGCACCACGAGCGGGTATTAAAAGGGGCTGACAGTGCTGGGAAGGGTGAGCTGGCCACGTCCACGGCCTCAATCCTCGGCTGCTGGGAGCTGGCATCACAGAGAAGCGCAGACAGCAGCCTGGGATGTTATCAGCCCTGCGTGTGATTGCCTTTGCTTTCCTGGGTGCTTCTTTTTGGGAGTTCCCGTCTAGCCCAGCACTGAAAAGCCCTCTCCTACTTTTACAGGCAAGGGAGAGACGGTGAGAAGGAAACCCCCCAAAGAAAGAACTTTCTGTGGAAAAAACCCTACCTGAGCTCTGGGTTACAATGAGATAAAAGCAGGCAGAGAGAGGCAAGTTCCCCTTCAGGTGTCTGGGACCGGGGCCTTGCACTGAGCTGCTGTGCCAGGGCTGTGCTGTGTCCCCAGCTGCAGGGCCAGCACTGACCCCCCCCCGGGGATGCACCCAGCTCACACACTGCTCCCTTCAGCCTGATCTTTCATTTCATTGTTCACGTTGCACCTAAAGCCTCAAAAATGATGGGGGGAGGAATCTGGTTCACACTGGTTTTTCTTCCCCTTCGTCACTTCTGCTGGGTGTCAGCCTGGCTCAGGAGGCCTCAGAGATAAATGCCACCATGCACCTCACAGCCAGCAGTGCAGAATTGCCTGCAATGCATTTGCCAGCATCAAAGCCTTCTAAGAACTATGTTAAAATATAACATTTTCTTACTTTGTTGTTGTTGTTGTTGTTCATTAATGACACTAATTGGTTGTCCCAGTTGTGCAGATCCCACCGGGGCAGGAGGTGTTCTGATTATTCCCTTTGTTTACGGTATTAGACTTCGACTATTGTTGGTCTCATTGTTCTTATTTGCAGCATGTTTGCCTCACCAGGACAGTAATTGTGTCAGGCAAGTTGGAGACCAATCTGTGGAGCTGAACGCTCGGAACTGCGAGAGAAAGGCTCCAATTTCTCAAGCAGCGGGCGCATTACTCCTCCACTTGAGTTATTAAATTCTAATTATAGCCTGTTGATCCAGTTACAGTGTTGTTTGTAAATCTAAATACAGTTCTCCAAAGCCTGTTTCTTAACCTGTTGATGCTTGGTTAAAAAAAAAAATATATGTATATACACAACACGTCCATTTGCTTAATGGAGCAGGTGGAGGGAAGCTGCTCCTGGTGAAGCTCTCCTTTCCTCTCTTTTCCTCTTTGGATGTGTTTGTGAATGAGTACTTATCAGTGTGGGTGGTGTAAAGAACAGCAGGGCAGATGTGTATCATGCACTGTGCACTCACAGAGGTGGGCCTTTCCCTCAGGTAAGGCTGGTGGGGGCTGATGGGCTCTGTGGAAAGGGAGAAGCATTGGTTTTGTTTTCTCTGCTGTGTGGACAGGTACCTGAACTTCTGGGTATGGCACTTTAACAGTTCCCCTTTGCACCACCAATTCCCATAGTCTCTGTTCTTCTCCTGTGATGTTTATGGGTTTGGGGCTCTGATAGATCAGTTGTGGTTGATCACACGATGGCACAAGGGGCTCCAGAGGACACAGTGTGCATCCCGTATGGTTGCTCAGCTCCTGATGAACCCAGTTCCTTTAAACTGAGTGTGTCAATCACGCGCTCATCTGATGGCATGGTGAGTCCCTGTGCACTTCCCAGCCCTTTTCTTTCCTCTGTCCCTATGAATGCTAAATGCAAGGACAGCAGAGAAGTGCTGTGAGCAGCAGCAGCAGCTTCTAGGCATTGCCGTGGTTCAGGGCTCCCTGTAGATCTGCACCTGCAGCATCCTCCCTCACTTGTAGGAGCCAGGGACGGGTTCCCAGCAGGACTTCGCCCATGTGGATGGCTGCTAGTAGTGAGAAGGGCTGTGAGGTTTTGACACTTGAGAAGGGGGAAACAACTCAAATCCTCCCTCCATCCTTGTCACTCAAAATCCACCAAGAAAGGGAAGAAGGGAGGGAGCTGCCCCTCCTGGTAGAAAACGGAACAAAGGTCTGCGAGAGATCTTCAATCCAAGTCCCTGCACGGGGGAGCTCCTACAAGGATGTGCGATGCAGAGGTGCCGGAGGCAGCAGGTACCAGGAGTGGGGGGATCCTGCCTCCTCCCTTACTGAACGGCCAAGCCTTGACCTGGGTAAAAGTGGAGCAGGAAATGTAGTGTGGATTGGGAAGTCCAGGACATAACAATGGCTGGGATGGGAAGGCTGCTTGGGGGTCTGAGTTCTCCCACATGTACCAACACTGAGATGTGCTCCCTATTGGGAGGAGGACTGCTGCAAACCCCTCTGGGTGGGATGCGGGACATCTGAGCCTTAGGAAAGGCCCTCCCATGATCGTGTTTCATCCCCACGTCCTCTTGGGTATGGACAAGAGTTCCAACTCCTTCAGGCTCTCACTGATCTTCACTGGAGTCCCTGCAAAGGCGTGAAGGAGACTAATCACAGGCAATGCTGAGCTGGGCTGGAAGGGTATGTGTGTGTGCTGGGGCAGGGGGGCTCGGGGGTCACCCTGTTCCTACAGGTGGATTCTGGTCAGAGCAACGATGCTTCCATCGGGGGAAGCAGAACTGCCAAAATGTCACAATGCCTGAGCAAGTGGGTCTTGGAGGATGCCTGAAATCAGAGAGGAAAGTGCTGAGTACTGCTCGGCTGTGTCTGTGGCCCCGGGAAGTTCAGTAGCAGGGTTGGGTGGGGATGCGCTCGGCTGGGTGCGGGGCAGAGCAGCCTCCGGTGCGCGGTCCGAGCCAGGGAGGAGAGAAAGGAAAGCACTGGAAGGCAGTCAGCCCCCGGCTCCGCTCGGCCCTGCCCCGGCTGGGGCGTGGGTCTGCCCTCAGCTCCCGCTGGGCCACGGGCTGAGCTCTGGGCGTTGGGCTTCACGCGGAACCGCCGCGCCCCGTGGGTGCCACAAACCGAACGTCCGCGATGTCTGAGCGCACAGCGCGGGGCACTGAGCTCTCCTTCATCCGAAAGGCGCTCGGTTACCCCTCTAGGTCATCCCAAGCCGCCTCCCCTCTGCTGTTGCGTTGCGCAAAGACCGTCGGAAGATAGAGGAAATAGCAGTTTTAAGGGAAGGGGGGAAGGAAAACATATGTTTCAGTGGTTTTGTTTTGTTTTGCTTTTTAGAAACAAGCCCTAACGCCGCCCGCTCGGAAAGCTATAAACGCGGATCTCGCAAAATCGTCTCTCGATGAAGGTAAAATTCGACTGCCCACTGCGGGCTGAGATGTTGGAGCAGCCCGGGAGGTCCCAGCAGCCCTCAGCTCGCTGCCAAACCCGCTGGCTCTCAGCGCTCATTGCTCCCGCACCTCCCGGCCCGGCACCCGCAGCGCTCCCACGTGCGGGGACGGCGGTACAGACCGGCTTGGAAAACCGCTCAGGGGTTGTTGTTCCTGTCAGACGGCAGCGAGTTAAAGCCGTATTTCTCCTTTCCTGCGTTTTCCTCTTTCCCCGCTTTACTTTTTTTTTTTTTTTTTTTTTTTTTTAATTTTCCTTCTTCTTTTCCCGTCGTAAAAATATGCTTTATACTTATTTCATGGGATAAAGGATAAAGGGACGGAGGAAACGCGACGCACGCCGTGCGTCCTCTCTTTCCCAGCTGCCCCCGAGCCGAACGCGGCCGAACCCGCGGCTTTCCCACGGCTCTGGATGCGCGCTGCTCGCGGTGCGGGGCTGGCAGGAAGCGTGGAGCCCAACACCCCCATCCCGCTGCATCTCGAGGGCGGCACACGGGGAGAAAGGGGAAAAGAAAGGGAAGAAAAAAAAAAAAAGGATTGTTTTTCTTTTGTGCCCCGAGCAGATTCTCCTTCGGCTCCCCTGCCGGACTGCGGGCAGTGAGGGGCTTCGTGGGGCGCGGGAGGACGCGCGTGGGGTGGAAGGAAAGGAGAGAGGCCGGGAAAGGGAGAGCGGGCGGAACGCGCGTGGGGTGGGACGTGGGGAGGGGCGGCCCGTGGGAAGGGCCCGGCTCTGCCCGCCCCGCCCCGCCGCACCGCGGAGCCCGCGGGATCCGTGCTGGGGATCGGCCGGGGTGCGGCGCGGGGAGCGGGTCGGGCTCGAGCGGGAAGGGAGGAGGAGACGGAGGGAGCGGGGCCGGCTGTGAGCCTGAGCCGGGCCGGCGGGGCTGCGCCGGGGGCGGGCAGAGTGCCGGGATCCTGATGGGGACGGCGCTGGGGCGGCAGCTCCCTGCCCGACGGCTGCACGGAGGCGGCGGCACGGCCGGGAGAGCTGCGCGTTTGCGTCCCCATCTCTACCCTCCTTTCCTTTTCTTTTTTCTTTCTCTCCCTTTTCAATAGATTTTTTTTCCCCCCCTAGTTCTAATTTACGACAGGTTAAAACAAAGCTAGAAACAATAAACACCATTTTCCCAACGATTTTCCCAAACGAAACGCTTTCTTAAAGAAAAGCCCCAAACCTTTGGCCGATGGCTGTGCAGCGGGATGCGGGCAGGGATGGGGAAGGATCCGGGCAAGGCTGCAGTGGGACGCGGCAGGGATATTCATGGCAGCATGGAGAGGGCAGCGTGAGCTGCTGGGCTCTGCGGGAAAGGGTGAAAGCATTCTTCAAAAAAAAAAAAAAAAGAAAAAGAAAAGAAAAAATAAAGAAATCTGTAGAAACCCCAACTTTTCCCGGCCTTCCAAAGGCTTTTCATAGCATTTTCCATACGCACTGTATTTAATGTACCTTCAGAGGGTGCCTTCTGAGTGGGACAGCGCTTTGCTCGTTCTGGTTGTGCCATCCCAATTCTACTTTATCAGATACAGTTCCCCTAAACCAAATAACCAAACCAATCCCTGCCCGTTTTGCTTTTCCCACTGTAGATGAGGTGAACCTTTTGTGCAGTTATTTCTAAAACACTGGGCAAACCACGAGCATAGGAAAACACAAGTGAATTCTCTATTTAATTGTGCAACTAATCCATTTTGAGCGGGTAATGGATATCGGTGTCAACAGGTACGCAGCAAGAGCCAAGTGCTCTGTGCTCAATGGAAGACACTCCTGAATGAGGATTATGTGCAAAATGTAAGTTGGCAAAAGGATCCAAATTAAATTCCTCCTTCAGTTCATTCAGATTAATTTTCCTGATTGCTCTCCCCCACCAGACAACCAAATCCTTGTTTATAGCTGCTCCTTTCCTTTGAAGCAGTTGATACAAATCCCTTCTCCTGGGGAGTGTTGCAAGGTGCATACAGTAAAGATTGTGATTCACTCCGGCAGTAATTAGAGTTATATAAATACCTGAGATAGATTTTTATATCACTGCTATTACTACAAACATTATTTGGAGATATTGGATCCACCCGCTGACTGCTTCCAGTGTTTTTTCCACTAATATGCCAAGAGCAACATTCCAACTAATCACCTTAATGGAAATTAGAGAGGAAAATGGTCTATCAGGCCATCTAATCTATCCTCACTCAGAAGAATTTTCATACATTTTTCTGTCCAGCTTTAAATTTAAAAAGCAATCCATGAGAACTACCCTGCAGACTTGAGAGGCTGTTATACCCCCAAAGCTCAGAAGAGAGAGCCAATGTTAATAAGGGCTGCTAAAAATGTTTTCTGATGGTCAAGCGCATATTCGTTCTGGAGGCTTGATTTTAACCCATAGCTTTATGATGCACATCCCTCTGACAGTTTAAACATGTGTTCTCTGCTCTCCATCCATACACCTGTCAGCACGTCCCTACCAGGTTCTTTTTATGTTCCCTTACAGAAGGTTAACAGAGAAGTGCAGGTTTAGGGCCTCGTTCTATACAGGAACGTGACTACTTAATTATGTCCAAATTCTTGCTTTTTTTTTTTTTTTTTTTCTTCCCATTAGGCACACTGATGACAAGAAGTGTAATCTTTCTTGCGGATTTTTTTTTTTCTCTGAAGCGAATGGAGAAGCTGGAATTTTCTTTGGTTTGGCCCCAGTAGGCATTCAGTGCTGTTTGTCAGACCTTCACGCTGGACAGGTGCACCCATCACAGAACGAGCGCACGGTGTGACAGCACATGGGAGCTCTCTGGGACAGGTGAGTGCATTTCATGTCACATTCTCGGTGTGGTTTTACCCCTGCCTAAGGGATGGGGCCATTCACCCTTTCCTGGCAGCTCTCCTGACCTGGGCAGCTCCTGTCACCTTCTCCATCCTCACCTCCAACACACAGAGAAGCCTTGGGATGGGGTGACATAGCCTGTCCTTGCCCTTCTGCTGGTGATCAGAGGGTTGTGCAAATTCAGACTCGAACAAAGCTGTCCATTAGTAGTCCTCCTCCCTCCACAAGCTGTGCTCTGTGCAGGATAGGTGCAGTTCTCCTCCAGGCTGAGCTGGATGCAGCCCAGGAATTGCCCAGGAAACAATAAAACAAATGTGAGACAAAGCATTCATTTACACCACTTTATTTCTGTAACAATCACAGAGACTGGGATGGGCCATTGTTAAAGATCACTATTTCCTGCGCTGCAATAAATGTCTCATCTTCCCTGATGCTTGTTTATTTTATAAATGTCTCTGCTTTGGCTTTCATATTTACCTACCAGCAGGACACCATTATTCCCTGACAGCTTTCTGTTCCTTCTCCATTGTCGTTACTGCCAAAGCGATGCTATATTGCTGTGCCCGGCTGGGATGGTGGGGCTTTCTCACCTTGCTTTTCCCTTTGCTTTTCCAAGCTGGACTCGCAAAGAGGCACAACACATAGGTAGCAATGCTGAAAAAGCAATGCTTTCTTGAAGCAGTGCTGCTTTTCACTTCAAAAAGCAAAACAAAAACCACAGTCCTTTATTATGATTTTTCCAAGCACCATGGGAAGAAGCCGGGTTGATGCACACGGGCTGTGCAGCCCTGGGGCTGAGGGCACTGAGCAGAGGGCTGGGGGATGCAGGAGGAGATGCTCTGGGATGTGGGCAGCAGCAGAGCCCCGTGGGCTGGGAAGCAGTGACTGAGGGCAGCACCCTAACCCTGTGCCCATGCAGTGTGATGGGGACCTGCCCATCTGCACATGGGAGTAGATCCGAGTGCCTGTGAAACACAGCAAGATTAGCAGTGTAGGGCCTGCTGTAGAGCTCCTTGAAGTCAATGAGAGCATTTCCATTGATTTCAAGGGCTCTGGATTAGACTCTTTAGCATCCACAAATGAAAGATACTGTATTAGAGCAAACCGTTATTATTTAGGGCCACACTGCCCATCTGTTGCGCTGCTCTCAGAGCATCACCAGCAGATCAGCAAAACCAGCAGAGCCCCATTACATACCGCTCTGCCTCTCCTTTAAACTGCTGAAATCTAATAACCCACCTAACTCTCATGGCTCTTGGAAATGCACACTGCATTCCCTTTAACGTGGCCACGTCTCTTCTTTCTTTTCTTGACAAAATTCCCACGTGGAGGTAGCAGGGCTTTCCTACAGCTCTATTTCATTTACAAAATAAGTGGATCGTTATTTTTCTTTAAGAACCAAACTTCAACCATAAGTAATTTCTGGAGATGTGTCAAGTGGCTCAGCATAAACGTTAATCTTGATCTATTGGTTTGTTAGATATGTTTACATCTAATCAGTTAGCTCTCCTTAAACAAAAGTAATTTAAAGCCCTTTCTGGAGAGCATGAAAATGATTCCCCCGGCACTCAGGGCCATAATCCAACAAAAGCAGGCTTATCTTTAAGCATATGAGTAGTCCTGCCAAAGTCAATGGGGATCCAGATGTGTTTAAAGATAAACACACACTTGAGTGCTTCCCTGTGTTGGAACTCCCAATGTTTTATTTGCATTTCATTTCCATAGCAGACTTTCATGTATTTTGAATTTTGTATGCAGCAGGAGGGGATTGTTGTTGGGTGCTATACTGAAATATGATTTTTAAGAATATGGAAAGAAAATCCCCCAATCAACCGTATGTATTTTAATGATTGAAATTAGTTATTTGAACTATGAGTCCACATTTGAATTGATTTATTTTGGGCTTGTAGCAGAAATGCTGAGCAATGGCTTGACCCAGCAATTTAGCACCTGGTGGGAAGGCAGGGCCAAGCTAGGGGAGCTCAGGTGCATGCAATGCAATGCAATGCAATGCAGTGCAGTGCAGTGCAGTGCAATGCAATGCAGCTGAGTAACTGGAAGGGGTGAAGCCAGGATCCACCCCTTCCCAGACCTCATTTAAGGGTTGGCAGTGGAGGTGAGAGTATTTTGCTGGAGATCCCTGTGTACCTGAGGTCTTCTAAAGGTAAGCAGCTTTTTTCCTTTATTTCTGTGCCTATGGCTGTTGTGGTTGAGCAGGTCCTCACTTGCTGCAGCTTAGGGCATTGCTGCTCTGCTGTCATTGCTCGCTTTCAATCGTGTTACAAGGCTTCAGAACAGAAGTGCTGCACTCATGGAATTGAGTGGCAAAGCCCTGCAGGTCCCCACCCCTGCTATGCTACAAGTTCATGTCCCACTGAAGGCATGGTACCTCATCTGCATCCCTTCGCTTCTGCAAGCATGAATACTATCAACATTCAGTTCACCTCACTGCAGCTACCTATGTAACATTTGGGCTGTGATTTGGCAGCGAGCAAATCTGAAAGCTTCTTCTGTGGATAAAATAAAATGGTGAAATTCCTGATCAGAAAACTACTTGGGCAAAATGCTTCTGGAGCCATCCACGTGATCTAGGGGTCGAATTAACCTAACAGCGGCTTTACACAAACATTTCTGAGCAGTTCTTAATATTTCTCAGAATGAGCCCAGTTAGGGATGACTGAGATCAAGTGAAGGTGTAGAACCAAAATCACCCCAGTGACTTAAACTAAGCAAGGTGAGCTTTCTAACACAAACAGTGGCCTGCATGGCCCTCTCTATAAACTTCTTTGAGCTGAGCTGCATTGTTTGGACACTTGCTAAAGCTGCTCTACAAACACCTTTGGCAGGAGGAGGATGGGTACCTCATGCGTCACCCTGCTCAAAAGCTCTACAAAATCTGTGGTATTTTACCCATCTGACACTGAACTCTTTTTGGCAACTCATCTTTGCTTTTCCCCTTGGGACTTCTCAGTGAAGAAATCTGCTGGCTTCCTTTTAACCTTGAAGACCAGTTTTTCTGCTGTTCTCTACCTCTGTGCAGTCATTTGTCTTTTCCTTCCAACTCAGCCCCACTCCAAGCAGCCCTGTGAAGCTCAGTCCATTATTCTCTTTCTCCATAAAGCGTTTTTGACTCTTCGTATGTAGTGCTCTCTATAAAAATAAAACACGTTGTGCAGTTTTAATAGCATAATTCTTAAACAGTTATGGCCTCATTCTCTTTCATTCAAAGTGCATAATTCCCATTGACAGAAGTAGGAGCTCTGCCAACACAATAGTGAATTAGTTCTATGATAAAGGCAAATGGTTAGATACTGGAAGGTCCAATTCTCATCTTCATTAGGATGAAATGAAGGTGTAATACGCACAAAGGTAGAATTGAGACAAAATTGCATAGAAAGGCTTCATATGAACCAGGCAGTAGGTCACCAGCTGAGCATTCCTGGGAATTGACCCTAATCTGGCAGGAGCCTAAATCAAGAGTGGTTTTTAATAACATGAGCAGCACTGAATCTTGGTGACAGAACCTCAGGTGGGTCACAAAGTCGTAGAATTACAGAGTCACTTGAGTTGAAAGAAATGTTTAGAGCTCATCTGGACAAACTCTCTCACAACGGGGTCATCAGAGCTGCATTCTGCTGAGCTAGAAAAGACTGTGTGGAATGGATGTTGGCTTCCCATGCAGGTACGTGGGGATTTGAGCATTTTAAGAGCATGCCTTTGGAAACGAGCCAAGAAATACTTGCTCTTCACAACCAGATACCACATCTTTATGTCATGTGTGCCTTACTGAAAGGTAGAGTGTGGGTAGCATCGTTTCCACACCTTAGAGCTTAACAATGTACCTTGGCAGGTATTCAGCAACCCTGCTGAATAACCCTTCTGTTTTCTGAATGTTTTTCACTTCTGGTGATTTAGAGCATGGTCCTGAAGACCTCATTCTGTTCTTCTGATACTATTGATAAAGCATAACGTTTTTTGTTCTTCTCCACCAAACCAAAATGCGATTTAATACAATAATATAAAGAAAATTAAGCATTTTTCCATCTACAAATGTAAAATCAATGTTATTTCTTTCTTTATCCAATTGGTCTTGTCCAGGTTGTAGGCATAGTCTCCGAGCATTTGCCAGTGCTACAGACTTCGGGCCTTGCTTTACAAACACAACTTGTTGAATCATCCTCCAAGGTTTGAGCAAAGCACAAGCAGAAAACAACCCATGTCCTCAGCCTCACAGTGCATGGATGCTTCTTGTGACTTCCTCCCCCTGAAGTCCCAGCTGGGCACAAAAAGTAATGGAGAAACCTTCTTCAGAAAAGAACAAATCCAAACTTAACGGCAATGTGCATCTCTCACCTGTAAATATCTCCTTTGGGTGATGGATTTCCAGCGTGGGATGTAAGATTCAATCACACTTATCACTGTTTGCAGCCCTGCATAATGAGATAATCCTAACAATGTCCAATTCACTTTAAAATCAAGCCAAGATGCCTTCTCCCATAACGTCTGCTCCAGCAGCTCTCACAGGTGATGAAATGTCTGGGCATTTTCTTTTCATTCTAATTTGTCACTTTTTCATTTAACTTGATTCTTGTTCTCGTATTATGTGATAAAATGAAGGTCTGATGCTGCGTTCTTGAGAATTTTGACTTCCGCAATCAGCTCCCTCTTTAATCTTCTTCTCAGCAAAATAATTCCAGACTGTGCCATCTCTCATATGTTAATCCTATCAGCTCTGTAATTATTTTCATTACCATTTCTCGAACATTTTTGGGCTCTTCTCTCAGGAGATATAGCAGAGGATAAAAATATGAACGCAGAATTAATGGGGATCTGTGGCATAATCCTGTGTTATCCCAATGGTTTTCGCATCCTGCTCGATTCTTGTTTAATAAATGTAAACAATCCTTTTATATTTTTAGGCTGCTGCTACAGATTGAGCAACATCAGATGCTTATGACTCTCTCAGTGCAGTTTCTTTTCCCTCAGAAGTAGCTGGAAATTCAGGGCTTTTCAGATCACTGGAGCTATATGGCTAATCACTGATGATTTGCATTACCTTGTGTTTAGCCATGTTCAGAGCTGTCTGCCATCGTGATGCTCAGCTTCCCACTGTGTTTAAATTCATTAGGCAAAGTATCCTTCAGAAATCCATGCACTATCTCCTACAGATCCTTACAAACCAAATGGTGATGATATTTTGGCTATGTTTTCCATCATTTTCCTTGACAAAGTGTTGTTAGGAACTTTGCTGAAGCATTCCTTTGGGCATCCATCTACAGATAATGAAAGCCTTTCCACATTCAAGCTCCAGCCCAAAGGTGGTCGCATTTCTCTTTATGATATGAATTAACCTTTGAGTTCTATAGCTCAGGGATTCCCAGTTTAGCTTGCAGCTCAGTGTTCTAGTTGGTCATGACTGAAACACTCAGGCAGGCAAACCCTCTAAAACATTTAATGTTGTTTATGGTTTATTCTCACGGCTCTGACTGAAATTTCTGCTGTCCTGTGGGAGGAATAACAGTATAGCAAAGCCAGTAACAAAACACCAACATCTGTAATATAGAGATCTCCACTGAGTCTCCTGGATGCTATGCCACACCAGCACTGTGATGATGGCAGAGTTATGGCGTAGTGTAGAGTGTAGTAGAGACAGTGTTTGTTCTCTGAAACCCCTCTAGCTGTGAGATGGTGCCTATGGGGCAGGCTCTACCCAGCAAGGCTGTGCTGCCCAACCTTCCCCCAATGGCAGGAGGTTGGGACTGTGTGATCCTTAAGGTCCCTTCCAACCACCACCATTCTGTGATTTTTTTTCCTGAAGAACACAACGGCAGGTGTTTGAGGCATGCTTTGTGTTGACTCCGACCCAAATGTAGCATTCAGAAGGAAAGAACTGAATTGCTTTAACTCAGGGCTTTTTTTAAAAAAATATATATATATATATTATTTTTGTATTTTTGCTTTTGATGTAGAATAAATCTTCACAGTTTAAAATGGAAGTGCTGAAAAGAGTATGTGCAGGGTCTGCTCCCCTGACTGTGTCACCTTAGCAAACTTCTCCTCGTGAGCTGTTTAAACCTTCAAGCTTGCTTGTATTTGCTATGGGAATGAATAGGATTGCAGGAGCTTTAGCACGCAGCAGAGGCTCGTGGGCTAGCAGCTTTTGAGGTTATACCCATGAGTGCTCGAGCAGAGCTGGTACAGCTAATTCCTCTGTCTGCAGAGGGTGAAGTGAAGGCAGAGGGAAGCTGAGTGTTCAGTGCTGATGGTCACGGAGGGAGCCAGAGACACGGCCGAGGCTGAATCTGAAGGCTCTCAATGTGCTGTCAGAGAACAAACAATATTTCCTCTTAATTCGCTGTTTTCCCTCATGAAAAGAATCATGTCTCATGGTTTTCTCTCCCTATTGTTCCTATGACTCACATAAGCCACGGGCATGATACAGGCAACGAAGCTTTGCATTAATCTACTGTCCAGATTGATAACTCTAAGGAGCAACTCATAATGACCAAAATGTGATTAATCATGATACACGTGTGATACCCATGCTCATTATTACTGGCCTCCAGAACAGTGCTGCTGATTCCTGCCAATATGCTCATTTTCGTATCTGGAAGAGACAATACTGTAATTACTGCCAAAGTATGCAGGAAAATTAAGCAGCAGCTCGGTCTGCATTCTGCATCAGGCTAGTGAGGAGGAGTATAGAAAAGCATGGGGATCAACAGCTACAAGGAATAACAAGTATTTTCTGCATGTACTTTATTTTAAATAGATGTTGTCCAACACAACCATTCAGTTTGAACTTTTGCCCTGTAGAATTCTTTCTGGAAGAGGAAAGTGTAGGGCACGGTGGGCACAACAGCAGAAAGAAAAAAAAAAAAAGGAGCTGATGAAGTATATGTGGAAAAGGATCCGTCCCTTTATGATACCAGCACGTTTTTCTGCAGAGCTATTTTTACGATGTCTGCCTGTAAGACAAATCGTCTTGCTGCAATTGAGTTCTTGTGCACCTGTGGCAATAACTTCAGGTAGAACACACCAAGAGGTAGCTTTTTTACCATGGTATGGGGTCCCACGTGCCAGTGGTCAACACAGTGGTGTGTATATGTTGAAATTCACAGATAGGGCCATTTCTTCCCTAGGACTGACTGATGCCAGGGGGCAACAGTGGTTCATTATGTCATGCATTGTGTCAGGGAGGTGCCCCAAGCTCGTGGTCACCAGAATCCCTATGAGAGAACAACTTTCTGTGTGTATGCACACAACAAGGAGGGATTTGGGTTTCCCCTTCATTTGCATTTTGCAGAGCCCAGGGGTTGGATGTGCTGGAGCATGTTCTTGGCCCTTCTACACTATGTAACTCTACCATATTTTCTGCATGTTAGAAGCAACCAGGAAGGTATTCAGGCCCCAAGGTTCCAGTTAGGAAGTTATGACTCCATTAGGAAGTCGTAGCAGTGATGGGCATCTTTCCATCGTGATAACAGCAACAGAAATGATGGTGGGCAGTCAATGAGAAATGAAGTTGTTCTCTGCATCGGAATGCTCTGCAAGCTGATAAGCTGTGCATGGAAAGCATCACAGTAGTCTGTGTAGCAAAGTACAGCAAGGGAGTACGCATGCAGTGTGCCAAGGCATTTTTAAGCAATATTTAAGAGGAAAAGAGGTAACCCCTAATCTGCTTATCCAGCGGTGCGTGGGTAAGTGTGCTGATGCTGAGGAGATCCCTGGAGCTATGGCAGCAAGAAGAGAAAGCAGGGAAGCTCATTCCAGGGCATGAAAGAAGATAATAACCAGGAGTGTTGTATGTAAGTCGACTAGGGGAAAAAATGGACAAAAATAGGGGAACGGTGTTGTTGTAGTGGCTGTTACGCTACAGAAGACGATGACTTTAGAGATGGTCATAATGTGGATTTCCTGCTTGTGCTGTTTGTAATGTGTGAGAACAAATTTAACTCATTTGGTGGGAAAGTTCTTACAGAACCGATGCCTGTGGACAGGAAGGGGTTTCACAGTTAAGATACTGCATGTACAGAACAAAGTTTGCCTGGTCTTCACTGGGTTTTGGATCAGGCCATCCTTGTGAATTAAAAAAGAAAAAAAAAAAAAAAAAAAGAGTATCACGTAAATACAGTATTAATTCTGCAGAAATTCTGCTTCAGAGTAACCGAGTTCAGCCACTCCATTTTTATTATATGACTTTTATCTCCACATTAGCATAAGGAAAACCAAGGGGTGAAATGGCAGGCGTGCTCCCACGCATCTAAACAAACAGAATCGCTCTCTGCTTTTTGCAGACCTTCCGCATGAATCATTATGCCCATTCTGCCTTAACAATTATTTCTGATGTAAAAAGTGCTTGTAAAAAGAGAACTTTGTTTTATTCAGCATTAAATACGTGTATCCAACACGGACTGCTTTGCCTATGCATGCATATGCTATATCCGTATTTATGTGCCTCACGCAGCAAAGCTGCTACGTGCTAAACACAAATCTCTACTGTGGCCACGTGAGAAAGCCCTGCTCATCAGCTCCACTTGTTGCACCTCTCCTGGGATGGGCAAATCTCTCTCAAATGTGCAGTTTTATGAGCGTCCCTCGGCACAACAGGCGTCATGCAGCACTGCAAATTCATGGAGGAAACGAACTCACTCCATCCTCTCTCTGGATCTGCATGGAGCCTCGCACAATGGGGCTGTGATTTATTTGGGGCCTCTGGGTATGACTGCCATACAAGTAGTAACTAATGACAACAGACCACCAGAGATTGCTGAGGTTCATTTGCTGTAAGGAAAAATAAAGCTGGTCCGTGGCACGGCCATTGCACATCTGCTTACGTGCATGAACGTGGCTGATCAAAATCTTGGGGGGCACCTCCTCAATGGTGAGCTGCATTTTCAGACAACAACAACAACAATAAATTGTTTTGTTATTTGTGGAAAAACAACCAAGATTTAAGATCTCTACTAGAGACCAACTCTCTGAGGTGTGTCTGTGAACTGCCCGTTTCTTTCCTTCTTTTCTCTTCCCTGCTTTCTTCTTCTTTTCTTCTCCTTTTTATTTTTTCCTTTTTTCAGTTTGTTCAGTTTTCCTTTTTTCTTTCTTTTCTCTTTTTGCTTTTTTTTCCTTCTTTTTTTTTCTATTTTCCTTTTTTTCTCCTCTCCTTTTTTATTTTTTTTCCATGCTTATTTTTCTTTTTTTTTTCATTTTCTTTTCTTTTTTCCCCTCTTTTTCCTTTTTTTCCTTCTTCCCCTCCTCCTATTTTTTTTCCCACTGTTTTTCCCTACTATTTTTCTTACCCTTTTTCTTTCTTTTTCTTATTCTTCTTCTTTCTCTTTCCCTTTTCTTTCCTCTTTCCTCTTCCATCTTTCCCTTTCCTTACTTTTTCATTTTCTTTTTCTTTTTTTTCTTTTTCGTTCTTTTCTTTCTTTTTTTTCTTTTCCTTCTTTTTCCCTTTTTCACTTTTCCCTTTCTTTTTCCCTCTTTATTTTTTTCTTTCTTTCCTCTTTTTTTTTTTTTCCTCTCCTTTCCTCTCCCCTTTCCTTTTTCCTTTCCTCTTTCCATTTCCTTTTCTTTTTCCTTTTTTTTTCCCCTTTCCCTCCCCCGCCCCCCCCCCCCCCCCCTTCTTTATTCTGCGTCTCCCCCTCCTTCGACGAGCGTTTTCCCCGGCCACCTTTCTGCCCCCCTCCGACATTACTCCGGACGGTCCCTTCCAGGGCCGGACCCAACAGCAGCTCTCACACCGCGGGGCCGTGCGGGAGGCCGGGGTTCTCCCGGTGGGTGAGACGTGCCCTGGGGGTGACACGTCGGTGGGTGACACGTCGGGGGTCGGCAGTCCGGGGCTGAGACAGGAGCCGCCCGCCCGGTGTTCGGCGCTTGTGTGGAAAATTCTCAGGGAAAATTCTTTCTCTCTCTCTCAGGCCCCCAAACGCTTTGTGAATGGGGCAGTGCAACATGTGGCCTTTCACCTCGGCCGAGAACCACTGCCAGACAGCCACACTCGGAGAATTGTTTGTTAATAGTCCAATTAGATAATTGCCATCTTTCACTCCTTTCGTTCTACGTTTCCCATAAAGGAATGAATAAGGAGAGCAGCATGAAGAGGGCTTCTGCCCCGCAAGGTGACAAGAAGGGCTGGAGCATGCTCTTTGCACAAGGCCATTTGCTTGAATTGAATCATTGTCGCCTAATCAATGGTCTTATTGGATTACGGGCTGTTGCGGTTCTCAGAGATATTGTAGCCCGGACAATGAAATCGCTAGAGTAAAACTTTTTTCCCCCTTCAGCGGATCACGCAGCTGAGATTTTCCACGGGCTATCTCCGCTCTCCCTCCGTCCCCCTCTCTCCTTTCTTCTCCCCCCTCCTGGATCCACTGCACATACAAAGCTGGCTCTTTTATTTATTTTTTTTTTCCCTCCTTCTCCCCCCTACCCTCCACTCAACGAGCACAGCCTCTGCGAATAGGTTCAGCGTTGCGAAGGTGCGGAATTACACACACACACACACACACGCACGCACACGCACGGCCGCAGCGCGCACAGCCGCGGGGCGCAGCGCAGCGCACGGGGATGGCGCGCAGCGGGGAGAAGCGCTGAGCGGGCCCGGCCCGACCCCGCGGAGCCGCCGACGGGAGAACTTCGGGGCTGCGTACGCGGTGCGACCCGTCGGGTCTGGTGGGATCCGCGGGGGCTTTTTTTTCCGCACCCCCTTCTCCCCCCCCTCCCCCCCTCCATACACACACACACACCCCTTTTACCCCTCCCTTCCCTCCAACTGCATTTTTCCAGCCCTTCCCGGCAGCGTTATTCACATTTATTTGGCGTGCTCTGGAGAAAGCCACTCTATCATCGGGAGGTCAAAGGCGTACCGAAGAAAGTTAATAATGGCTGCTAATGGTGCGAACAATTCCGGGTGAATCTTGTCAAAAGTTTTTTTTTTTTTTTTTTTTT